>NC_133529.1:60118270-60402181 GCF_048544455.1 Silene latifolia | reverse complement strand
AAGCACTAGGGTATCATGGGGTCATAGGGGAATCATGGGAATTGATCATACAAACATGTTCTCAAATTATAAGCAAGCAATTATTGTTGTGATGGATTGAGTTGGGTTATATCTTACAATCCTAGGAAAGTTTGGGTCCCGGAGCCGAATCGATTGGATTGTACAACACCTACAAGTCGACTTAGTCTTTCCTACTCAGCAACATGCATGGTCTAATGAGACTCGAGTTGGTTTATGTCTTACAAGTCTCATTGAAAAGATAGGCGATGGGTAAAAAATGCAAGGATTCATAGGCTCGCATTTCATCAAACATAACATGTGCATGAGTTGAGATCAAAACAAGCAAGCAAATAAACCATGAAAGCATATTAATTTAAGTATGAATCATTCCCCATGTTGGTTTCCCCTAATTACCCATTAACCCTAGCTAGGTGACTACTCACTCATTATCATGTTGATCATGCTAGCAAGGTTGTCAATCATACCAACAAAGTTAAACATGATGAATAAATGAAAGTAATTAGCAATAATTAAAAAGGGATTAAGAGAATTATACCTACTAATGATTCCAATAATAAAGCAAGAATAAAAGAAGTACTTGATGCTTGATTGAGAGGTTGTCAATCTCCCAATAATAACCCAAATAATCTTCAATTACCCAAAATAAAGGATGAACAAAAGAGAGATTAAGGAAATAAAACTTGTATTAAAACTTGATTAATTGTTGATTACAAAACTAAAGAGGGATTTGATTGATATTAACTACACTAAAGATTGCTAAGAAGAACATGCTCTTCTAATTAGACTAATGGGGTATTTATAGTGGAAATTAGGTGGATGCATTAGGGTTAACTAAGGGCTAAGCTAGTAATTACACTTTTTAGATTTGAGAAAGGAAACGCCGGTATTTTTCGAAGGAAGGGCATCTTTCTTTGAAGCTTGAAGAAATGGATTTGTGCTGGACTAAAATCCGTGCGTCTTAGGCACGGACGGCGGATTCAGGGTCTCTGCCGGGCGTCTTTGGGAGAAGACGCACGTCTTCGTAGTAGCTTCCTTCGGCGTCTTTGAAGGAAGACGCACGGATTGTGGTGCTGGGGACGGGCGGATTCAGGACAATCCGCACGGATTGCTCCTCAGTCTTGTTTCTTCTTCTTTTCTTCCCTTTTCTTCATAAAATCCTTGGGGATTTCCTTGGGGATGCAAGGATCTTCCCTCATCATTGCCCATCTACTATAATATGTACAAAGGCCTTCTAATCTTGTCTCTCCTTCATGCTTGGTCATTGAATTCAATCAATTTAGTCTCATTTTGCCATGAAAATGCAAGGTTTGCACTCCTTTCCTACGAAGGACACAAAACCTCAAAGAATATGCAAAACAAAGAACTAAAGACAATAAATGACCCAAATATGCACTAAAAAGCATGGGAACAAGGCTAATTCGGGGACTAAATATGCGCTAATTATGGTCACATCAAATATCCCCAAACCGAACCTTTGCTCGTCCCGAGTAAAGAGGTGACAAAGACTAGGACCATTATTTAGACTAACCTAATAACATAGCCGATATGAGACAATTAGCGGGTCTCACTCCGCCCCTTCAACTCACAACAAGACAACCATGAGGTAGGATGCCTTCTTGCAAGGCAAGGTGGGTCTTGCCAAAATGGCGACACATCCAAACATTAAGCACACAAAATCAAATAATGGATGCATCTACAAAAAGAATAGCCACTTCCTCATCAAGTGGCGGAGTCAACTAAAGAGGAACAAATTTAAGAGCATATAATCCTTCACAAATACTAGTTCAACAAATTACTAAGGCTAAGAGGATGGCACTAAATCACCTCCAAATGGTGTTAAACTAGACTACTTTCGTCCTCAATTTCCAAATGCTTTCGTCAAGAGCGATCGGATGGTTATGGAATGATGATCCCTATGATGCTAGTAGCATATGACATGACAAGTCTTGAATTCTCTACAAAAGTAAAGGTCATGGATCGTCCCAAGCTCGACAAAGTGGCTTGACAAAAAGGCTTTTTGGGAATGAAATGCTCAAATCGTTGTAAACAAGGGTGGATATGACTAGTATTCAAAAATTGACCTCATTCAACTTTCACATTTCAAAAATTTAAGATGGGGTTTGTCCCTTCCGGGCTAGTGTCCTTTGCTTTCGCCAATCACTTATTAGGCAACCGGTTAACCTCTAAACAATAGCTTTTCGGGGTGATAGTCACTCTGTCTCTGGGCGGTTGAATTCACAACCGTGTGGGGGCCCAATTCAATGGATCCCTCTCCAAAGCACATCGAAGTGGTACGCCTCCATCAAAATTACTAAAATTCTCAACATTTCAACATTTCATAACATTTGAGGTTTCTTTAGCAATAAAACTTCCACATAACAAAATTTTCGAAATGAGCACTTCAAACTTATTGATAGAAAGTATTTTTGGGTTGCCTTACCACAAGGTCAATCAAGGTCACCTAGACAAGTTAACCAAGTCCACATCGTATCACGGGGTTGGATAGGTGACTCACATGCAAACCCTTGACTAGGCTTTGGTTCATGGGTCAAAAGATACTAGTATGACACAATATAGGGTGTTTTACAACCATTCTAGTAGGCGAAGTCTTAAGTTGAAAAAGTATTTGTAATGGCTTAGTTGCTCTTGTCAAAGTTCCCAATTAGGCACTTTTCAAAACTTTTTATCTAAATGCAACTACATGCCATGATGCAACTATTATATACATCCTAATGCAAGTGATTCTACCAACTAATATGACATACAAACTAAATGCAAGTCCTAAGTTCACATTGTTATACCGCATCAATCAAAATAAAGCCACATAGTCATTAACATAAAGAGGAAAAAGGAGATTGGAAAGATCATACCATGCGGTCTTCATGATCCTCATGTCTCGGATGTGGCGTAGTCGATCAATGTGAACAAGGATAAAACAAACACAATATGTACAACAATATATACATAACCACACTACAAAAGAAAAGAACTTGTTTTTGGTTTTTCAAATTTCAAATTTTTATGGTTTTTGGAAATTTTTCAATTTTTTTGGATTTTTGAATAAGAAGTTAAGTTAGAATTCCCCATCCCCACACAAATATGGGCATTGTCCTCAATGGCCAAAATGATGGGAAATTATGCAAACATGATGCATAATTTCTACACTAAATGCAAACTACATTAATCTACACTACATGATGCATGGTTTTTGTTTATGACAGAGAGGATAATTTAGATTACCTCTCGTTGTGTATGCATGTACTTCCCCAAACCGATTTAGACATTATTTCTAATGTCCTGAGGTTGGGTGTAGTTCATGCACACACTATGCAATGCATGAAACAAAATTTGTCATTTTGGATTTTCAAAAGGTGGGAACAATAAAATGAGAACACCTCAATGGGGCCGAGGTGTGAGTCCTCTAAGGTGCTAGGACTACTCCAACAATGATCAAGAAAAATAATTAAAACAAAGAGAGAAATAGACAAACCTCAAGAGGGTAGGAGCCTCCAAAGCTTGCTAATCTTCCATCATATCATCACTATCATCACTTTCCTCATTAGAAGTGGACTCATTGCCACTTCCCTCTTCACTTTCTTCTTCACCTTGCTCATCATCCTCTTCTCCTTCTTCACTAGCTTCTTCATCAATGTTATCATCAACATCTTCATCATCAACAACCTCATTGTCACGCGGAAGCTCACCCCTAGATGCACTCGGAAAGAAGATTTCTCTATCCGCCCAACTAGGCAAAGGACATGAAGGATCAAGTAGTCCTTGCCTAGCTAAGTGTAGGAGGGGTGGATATTGGGCTAAGTAAGCATCTTCCCGGTCCTTGAATGCTTGCTTGTGCATCTCTTGCATAAGAAGAGTCACATAATCCTTGCTTGCTTTGACTCCTTCGGGTTTGAACTCTTGGTATTTGAAAGGATAGGGTGGTGTGACAATGGAAGAGGGGCCATTTAAATTTCACCCTTTTGTTGTCGGATGATATACTCGGCCTCTTTTGAAAGGGGAAGGAGATAATTGGTCCGGTGGACACTTAAACGACAAATATTCGAAGGCAAAGTAAAAGATCTAGCCTCATTTGTGAGCCATCCATACTTGGTGTCAAGAGGGTTATGAGAGACCCACTTGTATTTGTTTATCATAGTATCAATATCAATGAGATGACCACCCTTCTTTGCCTCATACTTGTTATCCTTGTTGAAGTTAGGATCAAAGTATTTAGCTAGAATAGTGACTAGACCGCCATTCACAATAACGGTAGTGCCTTACTTCCCACAATCAATGTTTAGCCATCTATCCACCAAAAGCCTTAGAGAGTTGAAAGGCTTGGTGTGTTCCCTTCCAATGTTCAAGGCCGACTCAAGAAGAACAAAATCGAGTTTGGTGAAATGGTTGGTGTCTTTTCTTGCAATGATGGTGTGTCCTACGACCTTGTGCCACACTCTAATGCCCGGATGGTGGACTAAAAGAGCACGACTAGCATGAAAGCTCTCAAATTTCCTTCCGGAAATCGCCTCCCAAAGAGGAGCGGGGTCATATTTGCCAACATTCTTGAAATAACTCGGTGAATCATCAAGACCCAAAGCTCACCCATTTCCTTAAAGGAGATGCGCCTACTAACATTAGCTAGGCGGAACTCGATGTTTTCCATAGTCTCAACCTTGTTAACTTTCAGAGAACTCAAAAATTCTAAAGTAAGGGAGGGGTATGTCAATTCTTTTGACTCAAACAATTTTTCCAACCCCATGGCTTTAAAGAAGGCTCTAGTTTGCTCAAGGACACCCAAATTATCTAAGGCATCTTCACAAATGAAAATTACCTCCGGATAGTTCGAAAGTTGATCAATTTCCGGAGTAGTAGATGTTGTTGCTCCCATGGGAGGTTGTTGTTGTTGCACTTCCAAGTTTGGGCTAGCTACCACCATAGCCAATGCTTTCTTTGCTTGAAGACTCTTTTGCCTTGATGAGAGTGTCTTTTCCTTTGGTGCCTTTGCCTTTGTTGCTTTTGTTGCTCCCTTTGTCCTTGCCATTGATTATTAAACCAAGAAAAGAGTGAAAAATCTTCAATTTGTAGTGTACCCAAATCGATTTAAAGATGAAAGGCCTTGCCTTTATGAATTCAAAAATCGACTCAAAGGTTGAAGATTTTGTGCTTGGTTTTGATTTTTGGTGAAAGAGGAGTGATTGATTTGTTGTTAAAAGGATGTTTTGATTTGATTTTGGTGAATGTTGTTGAGGAATCTTGTTTTTTTAATGGAGAGGATGAGGGTTTTGGAGTTATGGGGTTTATGAGTAGTGTTATGAATGAAGAAATGAAGAAATGAATGTGGGAGGGGGGTTTATAAAAAACCCGAAAAATTTGAATTACAGGGGGAAGACGGGCGGTTTTCCATCGGGACGGCCGGATTCTTCCTGTTCTGGGTTGGGAAATTCTCGCCTAAAGACGGGCGTCTTTCAGCAAAGTTGCTCGGATTTGCAAACGCGGGACGGGCGTCTTCCAGTGAAGACGGGCGGATTCCTTTACATGGATTTTTCTTGTTTTCTCAGCCAAAAAGACGGGCGTCTTTCCTTTCAGGACGGGCGTCTTTCTGAAGACGGGCGGATTCTCTTGCAAGACGCCCGAATTCGTTGACAGTCAGAAATTTCAAAAACTCAGCTCATGATGGACGGGCGTCTTCTACCCAATATGCCCGGATTGCTTGAAGACGGGCGGATTCTCTTGAATCCGCTCGGATTCTACCCCTTTTACCCGGATTCAGTTCCATCCGTGTACTTTGCTTTTCCCATGTCATTTTTCCATTCTTCAAAATCTCATGTTCTCCATTGTGGGGGCACTACTAAGGCATGAATAGCCTAGGCAATTGCCATCCCCACACTAAGCTAAAGCACTACACATTAATTGAAATCATTAGTCCCTCCCTCACTTCTCTCAAACATGAAAATTATCTTGATCAAAGCATAAAAATCCAAAAATAACAAATATGCAATTCAATAATTAAAATGCGAGTTAGGGAGTTAGAAATATTTACAAATGGTGGTTTAGGGAGGACTCCACCAAACTCTCATTCTTGATGAGATGTCAAGGGGGCATGTTCAAGGTGTTGTTGATGTTGCTCAACACCTTGAAGAAATAATCAAAAGTTTGTTCATTATCGTGATAAAGTTCTTCAATAGATCTTTGCCCTTGTTGTCGGTCTTGATCGATAGCATTACCAATATAGGGATTAAAAATCCCTTCAAATTCGTCGTCCCAAAGACCACAAACTTCATCCACTTGATCACTAAAGATCTCTTGAGTTGATAGAGACAACTCTCCCAATTTCTTGTCTTGGCCAATGAGGCCATCCTCTTCTTCTTTGCTTGACTTTGATGAGCTTTGCAAGCTCTCCTTGTTACAATTCACTTGCTCTTTGAATGGAGCATCTTCAATTTTCTTCTTCCATTGGAGTTCCGACTTCTTCCTATCATCCTTCCGGCTATAATGATCGATCATAAAACATGGTTCATGCAAACGTGGAGCTCTCATAGTCTTGTCAAGATTAAAGGTTATACTCTCATCTCCCACTTCTAGAGTGAGCTCTCCATGTTTCACATCAATCACCGCACCCGCGGTGTATAAGAAAGGTCTTCCTAGGATGATTGGAATGTTGGAGTCTTCTTCCATGTCAACAATGACAATGTCCACCGGGATGAAAAATTTCCCAATTCGCACGGGAACATCTTCCCATATCCCTAATGGTGTCTTCATCGATCTATCGGCCATTTGGAGTGTAATATTGGTGCATTTAAGCTCTCCCATCCCCAACCTTTTACTTACCGAGTAAGGCATAATACTCACACTAGCCCCTAGATCACATAAGGCTTTGTCGATCGTGGTGTCACCAATGGTACACGGTATTGAGAAGCTTCCCGGATCCTTGAGTTTTGGAGGTGAACTCCCTTGAAGTATTGCACTACTCACCTTAGTAAAGGCGATAGTCTCAAGCTTCCGGATCGACTTCTTCTTTGTGAGGATGTCTTTCATGTATTTCGCATAGGCCGGCACGTGATTGATTAATTCTGTGAAAGGAATTGAGACTTCCAAATTCTTCACAATTTCCATAAACTTTCCAAGTTGGTCATCAAATTTGGGCTTGGCTTGACGACTAGGAAAAGGAAGTCTAATCACAATGGGCTCCTTCTCCTTGACCTTTTCTTCATTTTTCTTTGAAATTTCTTCTTTTGATGGTTCTCCATCCTTGGAGTTTTGCACAATTTCTTCCTTATCACTAGCTTCCACAACTTCATCCTCAACTTGCTTCTTCGGTGCTTCATACCTTGTACCACTTCTCAAGTGAATGGCACTAACCGTTTCATGTCTTGGGGGATTACCTTGAGGTGGTAATTGTCCCTTTTGTCTTTGTGAGCTTGAAGATGCTAGTTGAGTCAATTGGGTTTCCAACATTTTGGTGTGAGCTAGGATGTTGTTGATGGTGGTTTCCTTTGCTTGACTATCTTTTTGCATTTGAGTGAAAAATTCTTGTTGATTCTTTTGCATTTGGAGGACCGCTTTTTGAACGTCAAAACCTTGGTCATTTTGTTGATTGTATGGAGTTTGATTTTGGTAACCTTGGTTTTGGTTGTAAAAGGGTCTTTGATTTTGGTTTCTCATGGGTGGTGGGGTGTATGTTGTTTGAGGGTATTGAACATTTTGGCTTTTGTATGAGAGATTTGGATGGAATTTGGTGTTTTCATTGTAATAGTTGGAATAAGGGATACCACTCTTGTATGCTTGGAAAGCATTCACTTGTTCATTTGTTCCCCTACATTCACTTGAGTCATGTCCCAAAGTTCCACAATTCTCACATATCCCACTTGGGATTGATGAAGATGCCGTCATGGCATTAACATGATGCTTTGGTAATTTTGAGGCTTCTTCAAGTCTAGCCGTAGCTTTTTCAAACTTCAAATTGATGGTATCAATGTGAGCACTAAGTTGAGCACCCAATTGAGTAACGGAGTCCACTTCATGCTTTCCTCCTCTAGTAGCCTTGCGAGGTCTACTATATTGTGAGTTATGGACCGCCATTTCCTCAATTTTGTTCCAAGTTTGATTGTCATCAACTTCGGTGAACATTCCATTTGATCCCATGTTGAGAATGTTCCTTGAATCTTCATATAAACCGTTCCAAAATTGTTGTACCAAGAACCACTCACTAAGTCCATGATGAGGACACGAGCGACAAATTCCTTTGAACCGCTCCCAAGCTTCATACAAAGATTCTTCATCCCTTTGCTTAAAACCCGTAATTTGAGCTCTTAACATGTTAGTCTTTTCCGGTGGGTAGAATTTTTTGTAGAAAGCTAGAGCCAACTTCTTCCAAGAATCAATTCCGAGAGTGGCCTTATCAAGGCCCTTCAACCATTGTTTTGCGGTGCCAATTAGAAAAAAAGGAAATAAGACCCATCGAATTTGGTCTTGAGTTACACCGGTTTGAGAAATCGCATCACAATAGTCACAAAAGGTTTCCATATGAGAATGAGGGTCTTCACTAGGCATCCCCCCAAATTGGCTCCTTTCGACTAGTTGGATAAATGCGGATTTGGCAATAAAATTTCCGATTAGATGTTGTGGTGTGGGAGTACCATTGGGTAGGTTCTCCTCGGTGGGTACGGAATGTGATGAAAACTTAGGCATTGTGGGTTGATTTTGTGTTGTATTTTGTG
The DNA here is from genome assembly GCF_048544455.1 of Silene latifolia. Lineage (NCBI taxonomy): Eukaryota > Viridiplantae > Streptophyta > Magnoliopsida > Caryophyllales > Caryophyllaceae > Silene > Silene latifolia. Next base: position 60,393,446 of record NC_133529.1, on the reverse strand, counting down.
TTGGGTTCTCCTCACCTTCTCTTGCAAAAGGGTTGATGAACTCAATAGTTGGTTAAATATCCACAACCTCACCAATACCTCTCAAATTTCTCCTAGCAAGTCTTCTATTGGTTGTCAAAGTTCTTTCAATTTCACGATCAAAAGGTAACAAATCACCTTGTGACCTTCTAGACATGCAAAATTTCAAACAACTCGAAAATAATTAGAACAAACCTTGAGGAGTTTTACTTCCCCAAGGCAAAGAAAGACACAACTAATAACAATATAAGAAAATCTAAATCAAGTTAACACTGTCCCCGGCAACGGCGCCATTTTGGGTCGGACTAAATCTTTTCGGTAACTTGTCGTTAGGAGCACCTAGACCAAAACACAATTTATAACTTCACAAACAACTCTACAATTAGTAAAGAGGCAAGTAAAGGTTGGATCCCAAGGGGCGGGAATTGAAATGAGATTTCTATTGTAACTAGCGGTGTCTTAGGGGTGTCACAATTTGGGTTGATGTAGAAGGTCACTAAACTAAATAGCAATGAAAGTAAACAAGCAAGATGAATTAAAAGGGATGTAAACAATTGATAAAAAGCACTAGGGTATCATGGGGTCATAGGGGAATCATGGGAATTGATCATACAAACATGTTCTCAAATTATAAGCAAGCAATTATTGTTGTGATGGATTGAGTTGGGTTATATCTTACAATCCTAGGAAAGTTTGGGTCCCGAAGCCGAATCGATTGGATTGTACAACACCTATAAGTCGACTTAGTCTTTCCTACTCAACAACATGCATGGTCTAATGAGACTCGAGTTGGTTTATGTCTTACAAGTCTCATTGAAAAGATAGGTGATGGGTAAAAAATGCAAGGATTCATAGGCTCGCATTTCATCAAACATAACATGTGCATGAGTTGAGATCAAAACAAGCAAGCAAATAAACCATGAAAGCATATTAATTTAAGCATGAATCATTCCCGATGTTGGTTTCCCCTAATTACCCATTAACCCTAGCTAGGTGACTACTCACTCATTATCATGTTGATCATGCTAGCAAGGTTGTCAATCATACCAACAAAGTTAAACCTGATGAATAAATGAAAGTAATTAGCAATAATTAAAAAGGGATTAAGAGAATTATACCTACTAATGATTCCAATAATAAAGCAAGAATAAAAGAAGTACTTGATGCTTGATTGAGAGGTTGTCAATCTCCCAATAATAACCCAAATAATCTTCAATTACCCAAAATAAAGGATGAACAAAAGAGAGATTAAGGAAATAAAACTTGTATTAAAACTTGATTAATTGTTCATTACAAAACTAAAGAGGGATTTGATTGATATTAACTACACTAAAGATTGCTAAGAAGAACATGCTCTTCTAATTAGACTAATGGGGTATTTATAGTGGAAATTAGGTGGATGCATTAGGGTTAACTAAGGGCTAAACTAGTAATTACACTTTTTATATTTGAGCAAGGAAACACCGGTATTTTTCGAAGGAAGGGCATCTTTCTTTGAAGCTTGAAGAAACGGATTTGTGCTGGACTGGAATCCGTGCGTCTTAGGCACGGGACGGCCGGATTCAGGGGTCTCTGCCCGGGCGTCTTTGGGAGAAGACGCGCGTCTTTTGGTAGCTGCTGCCCGGGCGTCTTTGAAGGAAGACGCACGGATTGTGGTGCTGGGGACGGGCGGATTCAGGACAATCCGCACGGATTGCTCCTCAGTCTTGTTTCTTCTTCTTTTCTTCCCTTTTCTTCATAAAATCCTTGGGGATTTCCTTAGGGATAGAAGGATCTTCCCTCATCATTGTCCATCTACTATAATATGTACAAAGGCCTTCTAATCTTGTCTCTCCTTCATGCTTGGTCATTGAATTCAATCAATTTAGTCTCATTTTGCCATGAAAATGCAAGGTTTGCACTCCTTTCCTACCAAGGACACAAAACCTCAAAGACTATGCAAAACAAAGAACTAAAAACAATAAATGACCCAAACATGCACTAAAAAGCATGGGAACAAGGCTAATTCGGGGACTAAATATGCGCTAATTATGGTCACATCACCAGCCCAATTAGGTTTGAATTTTCCTCGTGGATCGACAGGTAAAAGAGCTCTAATCGACTTGAGTACTAAGTCTCCTTCCTTGATGTTCCTTGGCTTGACCCTTTTGTTGAAGGCTCGTTTGATACATGCTTGATATGTTTGGACATTATCCAATTCGCGTAGCCTACGTTCATCCAGGAGGATGAGTTCTTCATATCTGTCCCTCTTCCAATCGGTTTCCGGGATTTGACTTTCGAGTAAGATACGCAATGATGGTATTTCTAACTCGACCGGTCGTACACTTCCATGCCATAGGTCAAATAGAAAGGGGTGGCCCCAGTGGGCGTCCTAACAGATGTACGATATCCCCACAAAGCAAAGGGTATCTTGCTTGGCCAATCTCGATAGTTGTCGATCATTTTCTTGAGAATTGTGACAACGTTCTTATTTGCCGCCTCTACCGCGCCATTAGTCTGTGGTCTACATGGCGAAGAGTGGTGATGCCTAATTTTGTACTTGGCTAGCAATTGCTCAGTCTCAGCTTGGAAATGTGATCCATTATAACTAATGATCTCATGTGGGCAACCGTATCGACAGATGATGTTGTTTTGTATGAATTTTGCTACATTTTTAGCTGTGAGACTACTGTAGGAAGCCGCTTCTACCCATTTGGTGAAATAGTCAATTGCCACTAAGATGAAACAGTGACCTCCTGTTCCGGTTGGAGTTACCTTCCCGATTATATCAATTCCCCAGGCAGAAAATGGCCAAGGAGATGTCATCGTATAGAGCAATGAAGGAGGGACATGCTGTACATTCCCGAAGATTTGGCAGTTGTGGCGATGCCTTAAGTATTTGATGCAATCGGATTCCATTGTGGTCCAATAATACCTCAAACGTGTTATTTTCTTTGCCATCATGGGCCCACTCATGTGAGGACCGCATTCTCCGTCATGGACTTCTTCCATCACTTTCCGTGCCTGTGAATGATCAAGGCAACGTAGGACTACACCAAGAGGTGTTCTTTTGTATAACTCTCCTTGCATGAGAACGTACTGGGAAGCTAGTAGGCGTATAGCACATTTTCCCCTTTTGTCCATATCTGGTGGATAGGTACCGCTGAGCTTGAAATTTAGGATTGCTTGGAACCAAGGTTCCTCTGTGATTTCCTCTTCATCGGTGATTTGGTGGACATAAGCTGGCTCTGATCGTCGTTCGATACATAAAGGCATTTCCACCATGTCATCTGGCATATTAATCAGAGATGCAAGTTTTGCAAGAGCATCTGCAAATTGATTTTCTTCTCGAGGTAGGTGTAGATAGGTCACATGATCAAAGAATTGGGCAACTTGGTCTATTCTGGCTTGGTAAGGTGCTAGGCTTTTGCTTCGGATTTTCCAAGATCCCGTAACTTGATTGATGATCAGGGACGAATCCCCATGCACTCGGAGGTTTTTAATGCCTAAGCTTACTGCCGCTTGTAGTCCAATGAGACAGGCTTCGTATTCCGCAGCATTGTTTGTCACCTCGAAGTCGAGTTTGACAGAGATCGGTGTTTGCTTGCCTTCAGGAGAAATGAGCAACACTCCTATTCCAAATCCTCTTAAGTTTGACGCTCCATCAAAGTAAAGGTCCCAGGAGTCTACATCGGTTTGGAGTATATCCTCGTCTGGAAATGACCAAGTATCTATTGTTTGTGCATCATTGATGGGATTTTCTGCGAAGAATTCGGCAACGGCGCGCCCTTTTACAACCTTCAAGGGCACGTATTTGAGATCGAACTCTGAGAGCATCAAAATCCATCTTGCTAGGCGTCCGTTGAGGATTGGTTTCTCGAAGAGGTATTTGACTGGATCCATTTTGGAGTATATTTTTACGGAGTAGCTAAGCATGTAATGACGTAGCTTCTTCGTTGCCCACACAAGAGCGAGACATGTCTTTTCGAGTTGTGAGTATTTGCACTCGTACTCCAAGAACTTCTTACTAAGGTAGTAGATAGCCCTTTCTTCCTTTCCTACGGTTTGAGCTAGCATGGTGCCCATGGCGGTTTCGGTTACCGTGAGATATAAACCAAGAGGTTGATCTCGTTGAGGTGGCATGAGCACTGGCGGTTTAGCTAATATCTCCTTGATTCGGTCGAATGCCTTCTGACAGTCATCATCCCACATGGTGTGATCCGTTTTCTTGAGCTTTTTGAAGATAGGTTCACAGATCATGGTGAGTTTCGATATGAATCGACTTATATATTGCACTTTTCCCAGGAATCCTCTGACTTCTTTTTCCGTTTGAGGTTGTGGCATTTCGATCAGAGCTTTGATCTTGGAAGGGTCTATTTCTATACCTCGTTGGCTAACGACGTATCCCAGGAGTTTGCCAGATGTTACTCCGAATGCGCACTTCTGAGGATTGAGCCCCATGTTGTACTTTCGTAGCCTTGAGAAGAATTTGCGAAGGTTCGCAATATGCCCCTCTCTATCCTTGGACTTGACAATCATGTCGTCTACGTATACCTCCACTTCTTTGTGCATCATGTCATGTAGGAGTGTAGTTGCGGTGCGTTGATATGTAGCTCCGGCGTTGATTAACCCAAAAGGCATGACCGTATAGCAATAGGTTGCCCATTGAGTAACGAAGGCGGTCTTATGCATGTCTTCTAAGGCCATCTTGATCTGGTTATATGCCGCGTATCCATCCCTGAAGGATAGTAACGCGTGAGCTGCGGTATTGTCCACTAATATGTCGATATGCGGTAGAGGAAAGTCATCTTGCTTTGTTTAAGTCTCTAAAATCAACGCAAACACGGATTCTCCCATCCTTTTTGGGTACGGGTACTATGTTGGCTACCCAGTTAGAGTACTCGGAAACTTTGATGAATCCGGATTTGAATTGTTTATCGACTTCTTCTTTAATCTTGAGAGCCCATTCTGTCCTCATTCGACGAAGCTTTTGTTTCACGGGCTTGAAACCTGGCTTAATTGGGATTCTATGCTCGGCGATATCCCTGTCGATCCCTGGCATGTCTTTTTAGGACCAAGCGAAAACGTCTTTGAACTCGTTTAGGAGGTCTATGAAACTGGCCCTTTCGGTGGGGCTCAGGGTTTTCCCTATCCTAAGTTCTTGAGGTTCTAGTTTGGTTCCTACATTGATGGGTTCGGTGTTCTCTATTACTGGTCCCCCTTCCCCCTCTTGTAGTATTTCCTTGGCTATGTAGGGAGGTATCTCAATTGAGTCTGGGTCTGGGTCATCCTCAGTATCATCGTAAACAGAATTGCATTCAAGATAACACAAAGAGTAAGCAGAACCTGATTTATTCATATTAAAGTTTGAGAAAAGTTGAAACAAAGAAGCCATCTGATCTGTGGTCAGCGGCGGTAAAGGGACAGTTGTTGGGACATTTCTCGAACTACAATTACTATTTGAGGCTAAGCTAGGAGAAACAAAGGGAATGGGGATGACGACAGGAGGAGACTTCCTAGTGACTTCTCTAGACTCCGACTCTGACTCCGACTCTGACTCCGACTCGAATTCATCGTCTTCTGGTTTTCCCTTGAACATCTCTCCTTCTCCAGTGGTGAGCTTGAAGAGTCTTCCCTGATTGTTGGTTCACTTGATTGATTTTCTCCATCCTTTCTGCTGGTTTGCGTTTGTTTCTGTGATTAACGCGGTAGGGTTGAAGTGGTCGTCTTGAAGTATCATGGTAATGATCTCATCCTGCGCGGCTCTAACAAATCGATCTTCTCCAAATAGAAGACTAACATCTTGTTCGTCTAAGCAAGGTGCTTGACGAGCTTTGACGGTAGGAACCGTTTCTGGAGGAATGAAGTAGCAATCGTGAAAGATCTCGATTCCGGCTACCTTCCTTCCGAGGTAGTTCCAAGGTTCGGGAAATCCGGGAAAGAGTTCTTGACTTCCTTCCCTAACAAAGTATCCATTTAGGGTAGGGAGATATGATTGCATTTGGACTCATATGTGCTTACGGCTTTGAACTTGAGCGAGCATCTCGAGAACTTCCTCATTGGTGGGTTTGTACCCTAGTCCAAGTGGTATTCTTTTTTAGTTTCCTTCCTTGTAGGGTGCGAAGGTGTTGCTTCGGGCAGGGTTCAAAGGCATTCCCGGGAAGTATCCCTGGGTTTTGAGTATGTGGTTGACCACCAAGTTGGAGTAGCGATCGTAGTATAGGGGTGCCAACTCGCTTTCTATGACACTTATGCTTTGAAAGCCCCCAAGTTCATATACTGGATCTGCAAGGACTTGATTATTTGACTTCTTTTCGATTATTGCCTTGATGGGCGACGAAGTGATCGTCACCACTTTGCCATTTAGTGGGATTTTGATCTTTTGGTGAAGGTGGATGTTACCGCTTTGGAAGCGTGGATCCAAGGTCTTCCAAGAAGTATGTTGAAGGAAGCTTCAATGTCCACTATTTGGAAGTTAACCTTTCGCTCAATTGGCCCAGTGGCTATTGTTAGGTTAACGAGTCCTACTACCTTTCATCGTGTACCATCATATGCGCGGACACCTTGATTGGTAGGGGTCCAATCCGACTCTTTTATGCCTAGTTTGTATGCCGTTTTCAAGGGTATGACGTTGACCGCGGAGCCATCATCTACTAAGGTCATTGGCACATTCTTCTTTAAGCAAACGACAGTGATGTAAAGAGCCAAGTTGTGACTAGCGCCAAAGGGCGGCAAATCTTCATCTGAGAAAGTAATAAGATTACTTAGCTTCGGTGATTCTTGGAAGACCAAGTTGACTACATCGTCGGGTGTGGAGTTATGTGCTACGTTTAGTTTGGCCAAAGCTTGTAGTAAAGCTTGACGATGTGGGAATGAGCTTGCTACTTAGTTGCCGATCGAAAGATCGCCTTTGTCTTCGTAATTGCTTGAGCAAATGATCAGTGGAGTCTTCTTCGTTATCATTTGGTGTGATAACGTTGGTTGGACCATTTTGAGTAGTGCTTTGATATGGACGCCCTGAACGAGTTAGATGGTCCACATCTTGGTCTTCACCATTTTGGACTATTTCCTTGACTACGGAGTGTTCAATGAGATACTCGTCCTCATCATCATCAGCCCATACTCCATTGACTGTATCTAGTTCCCTCATTCTCACGATCTCATCCTCTAATTGTGTGATTTGGTCGACTAGTTTATCAACCATGGCGACTATTTCTTGCATAGTAGCATTTTGGGAAAAGATTAGTGGCGCATGTTCTTTAGGTGTTGCATTGGGGTTATGTAAAGTTGTCACCACATTTTCCAATTCCGAAACTTGCCTATCCATACTCCTTGCCCATGCGATGAAGTCGGCAATGGTAGGGGAGATGGTAGAATAAAACCCTTCATTCTCGATCGCGTGGATCTCATCTTCGACTGGAGAAATGAGGTGTGAACAATCGAAGGTAGATTCTTCACTTGTGATCACTAGAATTCCAAGAGGATTCTGAGTGTTGTTGGGCTTACCTGTAATACTCCGTATTTATAGTCTTGGGGGTACTCTATCGAGTAGCCCTTACTCTGTCGAGTAAGGGCAAGTTGCGCAGATAAATAGTTTCTGACCTGTTGGGCACTCGATCGAGTAGCTGGGGCACTCGATCGAGTAGGGGGGTACTCGATCGAGTACCTTGGGTACTCGATCGAGTGTCCGGTTTATCGGGGGAGTTTTCTCGGGTTTTGTTAATTACGCGATTAAGGTATTTAAACCAATTCGTCTTTGTTCTAAATCACTTTTTACAAAACCTAAAACCTGTTTAAGAGAGAAAGCAACTTGTCTTCTTCCTAATCGCGTTCTTGACAATTCCCGGAGTTCAGACGGTCGGTTTGCATCGTAGTTCGTGTCGTTGGATTCCTTGCGTCGAGGGTAAGCTTTTAATGTAATTTATATAATGATTTGTTAAGATTAGTGAAACCCTAATTTAGGAATTGGGGGTTTTTATGAATAGTAATTGAATAGTAGTATCTATGTGTTGTATGGTAGGAGGAGAGTTCATAGAAGAGGCGTTTTGAGACAGCTGTAGATACCGTCTGCGTGTTGTGCTTTCCAGGTAGGATTTCCTACTCAGTATTAGTCCCATAATGGGATATTGGTGATGTCTTTGTAGTTAGTTGTTTGATATGATGATTGTGATTGTGATTGTGATTGTGGTTGTGTTTGTTGATGGTTCTCGAGATGCGTTCTCGGCTGAGTGGGGTCACTTGCGGGAGTGATCTCACGCCCTAGTTTCGCCCTTCGTGGAACCCGCCACGGAAGGGGATGTGCACATTAATGAGCCGGGTTATCGCTCGTACGATGAGCGGGGCTTAGGTGGGAACGGCTGCGGTCCCCCATCGCGGCTGGTCGGTCCAAAGGTGGACGATCGGTGATTGAGATGGTTGGTTGGATGTGTGTGTGTGTGGCGGTTCAAATTGTCTGTTTGTCTTATTGTTGTTATCTATATTGATTGTGTGATTAGTACTCGACCCCAGATGTTGTTTTGTAAAAGCTGCGGTGATCCATTCGGGGATGGTGAGCGAGATATCGGCAGTATAGAGATGATACTTTTGGATAGCCGGGATGGCCACGACATGACGATAGAGTCTTCCGCTGTAGTTTAGTTTTATTTATGTTTCAAATTGATAACAGTTAGTTTGGAATAATGTATTGCACTTTCGGTTTGGTTTCGAGGATTGTACTTATTCATTAAACCGCTTATAATAAATGTTGTTTCATTTTTGTCTATTTGATTATCATGCCTCGGGCAACCGAGATGGTGATGTCTTCATACCCGAGTGGTCCTGGTAAGGCACTCGGAGTATGGGGTGTTACAAATGGTATCGAGCGACGATCCCGAAACCCTCGTAACCAATGAACTTAATGAACATAGAGAGAGTCAACTAAAAAGAACCCGGGGTAAAAGTTGTAGGAGCTAGTGCAAAGGCTTGGGAGACGTCCTAAAGTCGCAAGGGGTCGCCCTACAACTTTGAACCGGTCACGGGGGAAAGTGTTTGTCGAATGTATGTGTGCTTGTCTAACTTGTGCAACAAAGTGATGAAATGTGTTGATTGTTTGGTGTTGAAGTAGGAGCTTGAGCATGTGAAGGAAAAGTAATGTATGGTTGGAATAACATGTTGAGTGTTTACAATGTGGCTTTCATAGCATGATGAATTGATTTTTTTTGCTGATAAGTAGAATAAATGCGTAGTATATAATTTATGATATCATGCGGTTTTTATAAAGTTTAGCATGTTAGTATATGACGTAACATGCGGGTAGCCTTTACGTATTAGTGATACTTGATCGAGTGAGACTAACTCGATCGGGTGGGTTTCTGCGATTTTGAGTTCGAATCGCGTTTTGGGGCACTCGATCGAGTAACTAGGGGTACTCGATCGAGTAGGGGTCACTCGATCGAGTAGCCTAGATACTCGATCGAGTGGGTTAGTGATCGAAGGTCCGTTTGGTTCTTGAGTTTGGGTACTCGATCGAGTACATGGGGGCACTCGATCGAGTAGCCCGTTACTCGATCGAGTGGGTTTGGATACTCGATCGAGTAGGTCCTATGCAGCGCGTTATCGTGTTTTGAGGTTTAGTACGCGTGTTTATGTTTATCCCTTTCTTCTATAGCTTCAAGATGCCGCCCAAGAGAAATGCTTTGTACGCGAGAGCTGAGGTTATGACTACGGATGACATCGTTAAGATGTTGGAACACCAGGACGCTCTTACAGAGACCCTGAAGAGAGTGAATGAGGACAAGGATAAGAGTAAGGAGAAGGAGGTTGATCATGCTAAAGTCAGCCTCTATATTGCAAGGTTTAACCCGAAGGAGTACAAGGGAGTTGAGGAGCCTAACCATCTTGATAGTTGGTGAGGAGATGGAGAATATACTAGATTTAGTTCGCCGTCCCGATGAGATGAGAGTGGATCGGCCGCATTTTATCCGAGGGAGGCAGCTGGCAAGTGGTGGGATTCGGTGAAGGTGAGTGCTAAGGAGTTGTATACCAACCAAGGGTTATCTGCTATACCTTGGGAGGAGTTTCGTAGGGGTCATGAGGAAGGAGTTTGTGCTTGGAACATGTGAGGAGTAAGTTGAGGGAGGAGTTTGATAAGTTTAAGATGACTCCGAGATGTCTCGTGGGTTTGAGTACTACAGGCGATTCAATGAGAAATCTAGATATCTTTGAGGACATGGGTTTGACCGATGAGAATCGGCTTTGAGGTTTGAGAGCGGGCTAACCACGAAAATTATGGATAAGTTACCCGTGGGAGTCCTTACTGATGTAAAGGAAGCGTATGAGAGGGCGGGGAGAGCTGAGAGACTAGTGGAGATGGCGCAGGAGAGGTCTGGTGGTGAGAAGAGGAAGTCGGAGAGCGAGGGTGGTGGCCAATCTAATTACAAGAAAGGCAACCACAATCAGTCTAAGGGGTTTTCTTCGGATCGGGTTTAGTCTTGGGGCTTCCTTTGGGCGAGGCCGAGGGAGTGTGAGTAACAGGTGGGAGTGACTGCTTTGGATGTGGTGGCGTAGGCCACAAGAGACATGAGTGCACGAGTGCACCGGATCTTTCGAGACTGCACGAGCTTCGCGAGCAACAGACCAGCTGGATCATGGCCAAACCGGGGAGGTCAGAGCTACCAGAGTGGAGGCAACCGCAACGGCGGTAATTCATATCAGAAGACACCGATGAACAACAACAACAATCAAGGGTCGGGTGCTAAGCCGACCGCATCAGCTAGTACTGTCCAGGGAGGTGGGCAGAGGACCAGTGGCAAGTTATTCATGATGGACAAGAAGGCAGCTGAGGAAGATGCGCATGTTATCACCGGTACATTCCTTGTTAATGGTATTCCTACGTTTTTTTTTGTTTGATTCGGGGGCTTCTCAGTCGTTTGTGTCTTCGAGTCATGTAAAACAGTTGGGTTTGAGAGTATATGAGTCTGTTAATGAGCAAGTTTTTATACCGTCGGGTGAGTCTGTACCACGTGGGAGGTTGTTTAGAGATGTATCCTTGATAGTTGGGCAAGTTGACTTCCCTGTAGACTTGCTAGAGTTTCCTCTTAACGGCTTTGAGATGATAGTTGGGATGGATTGGTTAGGAAAGTATAAAGCTAAGATAGACTGTCATCAAAAGAAAGTGTCCTTGAGAGGTCCTAAGGGTGTTAGTGTGTCTTACCGGGGTTTCTAGTCGACCCAAAGTTAAGTTGATTGCAAATTGTCACCTTGAAGTCTTATCTGAGGAAGGGGTGTCCTTTGATCTTATGCCATGTGAGAGATGACCGGATAGAGAGTCCGATAAACGATGAGATACCATGGTGAGAGAGTTTACGATGTCTTTCCGAGAGGAGATTCCGGGTTGCCACCGAAGAGAGAGATAGATTTCACCGTTGAATTGAAGCCAGGGACGGGGCCAATCTCTAAGGCACCGTACCGTATGGGTCCTAAGGAGATGGAGGAGCTTAGGAAGCAGTTGGATGATCTGATAGAGAAGGGATACATTAGACCAAGTGTGTCGCCGTGGGGAGCACCAGTTCTATTTGTGAAGAAGAAAGATGGAACTTTGAGGTTATGCATAGATTACAGAGAGTTGAACCGAGTGACGATAAAGAATAAGTATCCTTTGCCAAGGATAGATGACCTGTTTGATCAGTTGAGTGGTGCAACGGTCTTTTCTAAGATCGATTTGAGGTCGGGGTACCATCAGGTGAAGATTAGAGATGTGGACATACCGAAGACAGCTTTCACGTCGAGGTATGGCCATTATGAGTATGTGGTGATGCCTTTTGGGTTGTCTAATGCGCCGGCAGTGTTTATGGATTTGATGAATAGGATCTTGAGCGTTCTTGGATCAGTTCGTGGTAGTGTTTATCGATGACATCCTAGTCTACTCTAAGACTAAGGAGGAGCATGAGGAGCATTTGAGGATCGTGTTGCAGACATTAAGGGAGCATGAGTTGTATGCTAAGCTGTCCAAGTGTGAGTTCTGGTTAGAGAAAGTGGCTTTTCTGGGGCATGTAATATCTAAAGATGGGGTAGCTGTAGATCCGGCGAAGATTGAGGCAGTGACAAAGTGGGAAGCACCAAAGAATGTTGCTGAGGTTAGGAGTTTCTTGGGTTTAGCTGGATACTAAAGACGGTTCGTGAAAGATTTCTCCAAGATAGCTAGACCGATGACAGCGTTGATGAGGAAAGAGAACAGGTTTCGTTGGGATGAGAGTTGTGAGACGGCGTTCCAAACATTAAAGGAGCGTCTGACCACAGCTCCTGTCTTAGCATTGCCTGAAGGGAGCGAGAATTTTGAGGTTTATACCGATGATTCGAAGAATGGGTTAGGTTGTGTGTTGATGCAGAATGGTAAGGTGATTGCCTATGCTTCTAGACAGTTGAAGCCTTATGAGGAGAATTACCCTACTCATGATCTGGAGTTGGGTGCGGTGGTGTTTGCTCTCAAGATTTGGAGACATTACCTTTATGGGGCGACCTTTAAGGTATTTTTCGATCACAAGAGTCTCAAGTACATCTTCACTCAAAAGGAGTTGAACATGAGACAGAGGAGGTGGATGGAGTTGATTGGCGATTATGACATGGAAATCATCTACCATGAAGGGAAGGCCAACGTTGTTGCTGATGCTTTGAGTAGGAAGAGTGTACATTCCTTGTGTACAGCTCTATCTTTGATGAGGTTGAGGGATGAGGTAGCGAGCTTTGGGATACATATGATGCAAAAAGGAGATGCCATGGGTGATATGACAGTACATATGGAGTTTTATGATGACATTCGAGGTAAACAGACTTTGGATCCTAAGATAGTGGAGTGGAGAGCGGGAGTAGAGAAAGGGACAAAGTGTCCCTGGTTTTCCATTCATACAGATGGTAGCTTGAGGTTTGATGGTAGGTGGTGTGTTCCTAATGACGAGGAGTTGAAAAAGACAATCATGACAGAAGCGCATTGCACACCATATTCAGTTCATCCGGGTGGAGACAAGCTTTACAAAGATTTGAAGAAAACGTTTTGGTGGCCTAGGATGAAGAAAGAGATAGCTGAGTTTGTGTCCCGTTGTTTGACATGCCATAGAGTTAAAGGGGAACAGAGAAGACCACAAGGTAAGGTTCAGTCTTTGGAGGTGCCCGAGTGGAAGTGGGAATCCATTTCCATGGATTTTATTGTGGGTTTGCCAAAGAGTCAACAAGGTAACAACATGATTTGGGTGATAGTGGATCGCTTGACCAAGTCGGCTCACTTTGTTCCAATGAAAGATACATGGACTAAGGCACAATTGGCTATGGCCTATCGAAAGAACGTGCTTAAGTTGCATGGAGTCCCTAAGGACATAGTGTCCGACAGAGATGCGAGGTTTATATCAAGGTTTTGGAAGGAGTTGCAGAATCATTGGGAACGGCTTTGAAGATGAGTACACATTTCATCCTCGGCTGAGATGGGCAGACCGAGAGAACAATCAAGACTCTTGAGGATATGTTGCGAGCTTGTGTGATGGATTTTGGTGGTAGCCGGGAGCAGAGGTTGGACTTGATAGAATTTTCTTACAATAACACCTATCACACTAGTATTGGTATGGCACCGTTTGAGGCTTTGTATGGGAGGAGATGTAGGAGTCCAATCTGTTGGGACGATAGTCTTGGCAAAGGTTTTTAGGACCAGAGATGGTGCATGAGATGGTTGAACAGATTAAGATGATCGGGGAAAGGATGAGAGCAGCTCAGATCGACAAAAAGAGTTATGCGATCTACATCGCGGGATATAGAGTTTCAGGTTGGGGATAAGGTTCTTCTGAAAGTGTCTCCTATGCGCGGAGTTATGAGATTTGGGAAGAAAGGCAAGCTAAGTCAGAAGTTTATAGGGCCGTATGAGATCTTAGAGCGAGTTGGAGAGGTTGCTTACCGTTTGGCTTTACCGGCTGCTTTGGAGAGAGTGCATAATGTGTTTCATGTATCGCAGCTACGGAAGTATGTGAGTGACCCGTCACATGTGTTAGAGGCAGAGAGTTTGGAGCTAGATGAGTCCCTATCATATCTTGAGGTACCCAAGCAGATCCTAGACCGAAAAGTTAGAAAGACCAGGAGGGGTGAGACGGTTTTGCTTAAGATCCTGTGGTCTAACCACGAGACCGAGGAAGCTACATGGGAGGCGGAGGATATCATGAAAGAGCGTTACCCTTTCCTTTTTGATCTGGTATGTATGGTTACGGGGACGTAACCTTGTTTCTTTTAGGGGGGTAGGAGATGATCGCGAGAGTTTTTAAGAGTTTTATACACCTTTTATATGTTGTGTCGGGATGTTTGCCTTGGGTTTGTATCATGTTTTGTTTGGCTTTGGAGTCGGGAAGGTCGAGGGAGTACCTTTGTTTTTGTAGTGGTTTGAACTTCGGGGACGAAGTTCTTTTTAAGGAGGGAAGACTGTAATACTCCGTATTTATAGTCTTGGGGGTACTCTATCGAGTAGCCCTTACTCTGTCGAGTAAGGGCAAGTTGCGCAGATAAATAGTTTCTGACCTGTTGGGCACTCGATCGAGTAGTCAGGGGCACTCGATCGAGTAAGGAAGTACTCGATCGAGTACCTTGGGTACTCGATCGAGTGTCCCATTTATCGGGGAGTTTTCTCGGGTTTTGTTAATTACGCGATTAAGGTATTTAAACCAATTCGTCTTTGTTCTAAATCACTTTTTACAAAACCTAAAACCTGTTTAAGAGAGAAAGCAACTTGTCTTCTTCCTAATCGCGTTCTTGACAATTCCGAGTTCGACGGTCGGTTTGCATCGTAGTTCGTGTCGTTGGATTCCTTGCGTCGAGGGTAAGCTTTTAATGTAATTTATATAATGATTTGTTAAGATTAGTGAAACCCTAATTTAGGAATTGGGGGTTTTTATGAATAGTAATTGAATAGTAGTATCTATGTGTTGTATGGTAGGAGGAGAGTTCATAGAAGAGGCGTTTTGAGACAGTTTGTAGATACCGTCTCGCGTGTTGTGCTTTCCGGTAGGATTTCCTACTCGATTAGTCCCATAATGGGATATTGGTGATGTCTTTGTAGTTAGTTGTTTGATATGATGATTGTGATTGTGATTGTGATTGTGGTTGTGTTTGTTGATGGTTCTCGAGATGCGTTCTCGGCTGAGTGGGGTCACTTGCGGGAGTGATCTCACGCCCTAGTTTCGCCCTTCGTGGAACCCGCCACGGAAGGGGATGTGCACATTAATGAGCAGGGTTATCGCTCGTACGATGAGCGGGGCTTAGGTGGGAACGGCTGCGGTCCCCCACTGGCGTGGTAATGGTCCAAAGGTGGACGATCGTGATTGAGATGGTTGGTTGGATGTGTGTGTGTGTGGCGGTTCAAATTTGTCTGTTTGTCTTATTGTTGTTATCTATATTGATTGTGTGATTAGTACCGACCGGTGTTGTTTTGTAAAACTGCGGTGATCCATTCGGGATGGTGAGCAGATATCGAGCAGTATAGAGATGATATTTGGGATAGCCGGGATGGCCACGACATGACGATAGAGTCTTCCGCTGTAGTTTAGTTTTATTTATGTTTCAGTTGAGAACAGTTAGTTTGGAATAATGTATTGCACTTTCAGTTTGGTTTCGAGGATTGTACTTATTCATTAAACTGCTTATAATAAATGTTGTTTCTGTTTTGTCTATTTGATTATCATGCCTCGGGCAACCGAGATGGTGATGTCTTCATACCTGAGTGGTCCTGGTAAGGCACTCGGAGTATGGGGGTGTTACATTACCTCCCTGCGGTATTGGTAGTCGACCATCCTCAATCATGTCTTGAAGAACATTCTTCAATTTGTAGCATTTTTCTGTGTCATGTCCCTTACCCCTATGATATTCGCAGTATGAATTCTCGTCCCAGAACTTGGATTTCTTTTCTGGCTCGAGCGTAGGGCCTATGGGTTGGAGTTTGCCTTGTTTCATTAACCTTTTTAGAGCATTGGAGTAAGTGTCCCCAAGATTTGTAAATTTCCTTGGTGGGGTACTCTTCTTGGATGGCTCGAGGAGGTTAACTTCATCGGTCTTGCTAGTGGAGCCATAAGAACGACTTGTTGAGCCTTGATATCCTCGGCCTACCGTTTTGGACAAGAGCCCTTTACGGATGTCATCTTCGATCCTCGTTCCTAGTACGGTTATGTCTTTGAAAGTTTTGATGTTTTGGTATCTCAAATGATTTGCATAGATGGGCTTTAGGTTGTCCACGAATTTCTCCACAAGGGTAGCCTCATCCGGGCGTTCAACTAGTTGAGTACTAGTCTTCCTCCACCTACTTAGGAAGTCGGTGAAACCTTCTTTGTCATTTTGGGTAAGAACCTCTAAAGTGTGCATGTTAACTTGGATCTCAGCATTATCCGCATATTGCTTAGCAAACTCAATCGCGGCGTCCTCCCAAGTAGCGATCTTCTTGTGTTCTAGAGAGTAGAACCATTGCTTTGGGATGGTGTCAAGAGATGAAGGAAAGATCCTTAAGAACATGTCGGGTTTGATGCCTTTGATAGACATGTAATCCTTGAAGGCACGAATATGGTTCAAAGGGTTTTCATGCCCCTTGAATTTAGGGATATCCGTCATGTTGAAGTTGGTTGGCAACTTGGAACTCACGGCCTCATACTTGCGATTATTCTCCCTATAAATGTCATCCCCTTTAAGATACATCAATTGCTCCTCTAAGTATTGGAGTCATTTCTCACTGATCATACCCATGGGAGGGTTTTCGTCCCCGAAGCCATTCACGAAGTCATCAACGATTTCACTTTCTCGAGGAGGCAACCTCGTTTCTACGGTATACATTCGGCCCTCGATGGTGTCAAGGCGATCATACACTTGGTCTTGAGTAACTTGGAGCTGAGCTAGCGCGGTTAGGATTCGATCATCACCATCTTGGAGTTGATTGAAGTTCACGTCGCTTGTTTCAGGCATCTTGGAAACTGGATAAGAGATCGACGACGAATCAAAACGAGATCGACCATTCTAACACACTTACTTGAAAAGAAATGTTTTGACTGATGAAGTGGGTGTGTGCCACTTGTGTTGAGTGAGTTTTGAAGAAATGACAAGATTTGAAAAATGTTGGTCCTAGTCAACTTTAGTGTAGTCGTAGGAGTGGACTCGAAGTGAGGTTTTGAAATGGGCTTGGGCCCGAAATTTGACTCGATAAATGGACAGAGTTTTGACTCGGTTTTGCGCTAATCATTGACCTTTTCGAAATTTACACTTTTAAAAGGATTTTGATTTTACAAAAATCGTCATGGTTTCGTTTAGAAATGGTGATCACGTAAGGTATAAACATTCATACAAGCATTATAACGGGATGCTGAGTGCATTTAAAAGGGTTTTGGTTTAAAGGGTGGGTTGCCATACCGAACAATCAAACCCGAAGTCTGTGGAGAGGCTCGTACCAAACAGGAGTAAGGCCGATTCCTAGTCCATTTCTTCAAGTAGTGAGAGTCCTTGATACAAACAAGAGTAAGTACCATGGTATGGATGACGTCAATCGCTATCCATCCTTGGGCCCAAATAAGAATTAGGACCGTTTAGACGGGACGATTGGTCGAATGGGTTGGGTTGGGCCTAGGAAGGCCGAATAAACGATCTAAGAAGACCGAGTTATGAAAACCGACAATTGTCTTGTACAAACTATTCCCTAACCTTGTTCAAGTTTCACCCTTGCCTACACGTAAGTGTATTATCCCCAGCGGAGTCGCCAAACTGTGGACAATGGGCCCACGGGGGCGCTTGGGAGGAGAACAAGCGTTTGCATTTTGTGGAGTCGCCACCAATTTATTGTGGAAAATTGGAAATCGTTCGAATACCTCGTGCCATGTCAAGACACAAAGTAGTGACATGAACACCAAGAACTCGTTACCCTTAGCATTCTATGTCTAGAATGACTCTCGTGGATGCAAATGAACAGAGATCTGGAGTAAGGGGTGATGGTACGTATTAGGAAGCTCTTTTGATTGAACACCTAATCCCGCCCGCCTCGATAGTGACCTCTACTAATGATTAGGGAAGTTATTCATACTCGATATATCGTCGATTATATGCATGCAATGCAACATCCATTAGATTAATCCTAACATGTGAGAATTAGACTAAGTCGGTGAACAATTAGTTTAACATACAATTAATGTCGAAGTAGGGTTTAGAATTAATTACATGTGAGAACAAGTAATAAATCATCCAATACGATAAATAAATAAATGCAATAATTAAATTACAATAATTACATCGGATTTAATGATTTATGTCGAAAATACATTTAAAACGGATGATTTTAGAAAGTAAATGAATGAATGAATGAATGAATGAATGAATGAACAGATTAATGATAATACGAGTAATAATAAATTAATACGTAAACTAATTAATAAACTAGGTCAAGGCAAAACGGGAGTTCAGAGACAGAAATCAACCTGGAACAGGCGCAGCAGAGCTGCGCCCTCGCGAAGCAGCTTGCGGCGATTCTTTGCGTCTCATTCCAAGGTCGAGTTACCGGCCGTAAGCCGAATCTGCAAATCGTTTATATTCGTGGGTGAATTTAATGATTGATTATGATATTTGACTCGGATGAAAGTGATTTAACGGATTATTTACGTGTGAATTGGTCATAAAAACAATAAAACATGGATGAAAACGAATGCGAACGAATTAATTACAAGATTAAAGGATTGATAATTACAAATTAACAAACTAAACAAGCTAATTAGGATAAATATGATGAATTGATGAAGAATTAATGATGAATAAACTATGAATATGATGCTAAATAGGTGAGAATATACCAAAGATCGAATTCCAGAAACTCAATATGAATGAATCGAATTTCTACAACCCGGATTGATTTTAATGACGAAAAACCCGCAAATATTGGTTACTTGGGATTTAAGTCGGGATTTAACGACGAATTAAATACTAACGGTGATGAACAATATATTACGTGTTAGAATTATTATGCTTAAGTCGTCATATGAACAATGAACAAACAAAATAAAATAAAGAACGAACGAATTGACAAAAGACGAAGGAAGAAGAAAGGAAGCAGGAATTGCGGCAGCCTCACGAAGAGGCGCAGCAGGTGCTGCGTCCCTTCGAAGAGGCGCAACAGTTTCTGCGTCTTTTCTCGACGATCATCTTCTGATAATTCGTAAAAAAGGTTTTAAATATGGTTTTACAAATCGGTTTTAGAAGTACTTTCGACATAAATCTTACATTAATGATTACAAAAAGTAAAATACACTAAATAAAAGAGAGATTTACACCCTCAGACTTACATGTTTGACGAAACGAGATGAACTAAGTTATCGATTAGTGATGCTCGACTCGAACTATAATGCAAATACGAAAGTGCCCTCGTAAGAGGAAAACGAATAAAGTTGATTAAGTTGATTGATTGTGGAGTTGGTCAAAATGGTCGGTCATGCAAACGAGGCTGGTACTCAGAAGGATCCGAGCTTACGTGGTCGAATGTTCAAGCACGTAGGCGCCAAAAAGTAAGAACGTGGTCTACAATGCAAAGGGAGAAGAGAAGGGCGGACACTCGCGTGAGAAATATGAGGAGCGAAGGCCTCTATTTATACTAATCACGTGGAGGAAGTAGGGTTTTCGGAGAGACTTTGGAAGTGAACCTCGAAAAGATATGAAAAAGATATGAAAAATACGCAGAAAAAGACTTGGGAAGAGGCAAAGCATCCATCGCGTCTCTCTTGAAGAGGCGCAAAGACCTGCCGCGTCCTGTTCCCAAGTGGTTTCCTCCTGCGGAAGAAAGATTTCCGTGTTTAATTTATGGAATAACGGGATAATCTTATTTTCCTTAATATTTTGTATGAATATTACGGGAAATTCTTTACCAAATATTAAAAGATTGTGAAATATTTATAAAATATGGAATAGAAATATCCGGAACATTCCAGAACATTCTGACTCGCGATTTAGCGGTTATCAGAAAATGAAGACGGTTTTAGGACCGGACTCCAAATTTACTCTAATTACTGTCAAAACGACTGTATCGGCGAGTAGATGACAACTAAGAGGTAGACATCAGTGTTTGAGCAATCACTTGACGATAAACTTACGAACTGTCACAAATCGTTCCGCGTACCAAACATGCGGCCCAATCATCACCGGGTGGTTTGCGGGAGGTACAGAAATGAGGTGTCTACACCAGAATGTCGGTTCACCATGATATTACACAAATCAGCGAAAGATAGGTCAATCGGTTTGATGTGAGAAGGATAAAAGAAAGGTCCTCTCGGTCCGCTATCCGCCCTAAAATACTACTAACTTAGCTATCGCCCTCATTAGTGTAGTCTATTGTTCATAGCAGGTCTATTCATTCCAATCTCTCGATCTAGGTCTGAATGTAACCGGTTTAATTACTTCAGTTGCATGCATTCAACCTAATAGTTACAGTTATATTGCTAATGAATCAATTCTCACAACAAAACCTCCTAAACAAAATCATCGCATCATTGTTATACTATCATGGCTCCCCTAATCCTAGCATTAAAGGATTGGCTACGCATGATAACTAGTAAAACAGTAACGAAAGAATAAGCAAGAACAAACATAATAAAAGATATAAACCAAAGAGAAGAAAGATTAAATAGAAAGAGAGTAAGAGAAAGATTACATAAACGAGATCCAGAAAGTAGAGGAACAAAGTAACGATGAACAGTAAAGAGTTTTTTTTTTTGGGTGAAAAGAGTTGATTCCTAAACCTAATGACGTCCTTCCTATTTATAGGAGAGATATTTATTAAACCTAAAACACGATATTAAGATAAAAATCCCACGCCCATAGAAAGTTACTCGATCGAGCACTTTGGAACTGCTCGATCGAACAACATCTAGCAAAAACCTCTCGATCGAGTGAACATACTACTCGATCGAGGAACTCCTAAATAGCTCCTCTCGTTCGAACACAGAAACCATTCGATCGAGGATTGGTCCTAATCCAAAGGCATTTGATCAAGCAATATGGTCAGCAAAAGGTCTCGATCAATCAACTGCCACTGCACCAGCTCATTGCTTCGTTAATTTTAGCTTCCGAGGCCACTTCACGCATCCCAGGGCATCGGTACTTCCGCTCTAAATCCACTCATCTCCCAAATGCAAGCTAAACGGACAATAAAAGGCTCGATTCTGGTACTTTCGGGTCCATTCCTGCAATTAAAGCTAAACGAATCAAAGTAGAATATTCGGGGCATTTCGTAGCATGAAACTACGGTAATCGCATAGAAATACGTGCATAAGAGACTCAAAGAGACTATATAAAATGCACGTATCAAATCTCCCCCAAACCAAACCTTTGCTTGTCCCCAAGCAAACTATATACAAAACTAACTAAAGGAATGGAAAAGAAAACTCAGAGCTAGCTACAAATGCCCACTTAAACCATTTAATGCAAGCAAACTAACACTTATAGAAAGACTAGTCAAATGCAAACGAGTTGTAGGATGTTTATAATAAAGCTGAACCGTCGACCTTGCAAGACCTTTAATGATGGACTCTCACGGGTCACTCTTCTCTCATGAAGCAAAGGGTAAGCATATGAATGTAAGAGATAAAGAAAGATAGTCGCTCACCTAAACTACGTCCCACATAAACATGCATGCAGCTAATATGATAGACAATTCCAACCAATCAAGGTCCGTTACAGCCGAGGGCTTACAAAAATTATGGGAAAGTGAGGCGATGGGAATAGAAAAGGCAAAAAATTTATGGAATTGTGAGGCTAAAAGTCAAGCTAGCAACCTAATCAAAACCAACTGATAACATCCGATTCTTAATCCATCTGAAATAAGCACTAGTGCCCCTTATTTTGGCACAAAACTCACTTACCAAAACATACATACTCCTCATAAGATATAAATAAATCATAGGAGCAAAACCGTCAACAAACAAACCTCTTTTTTTTTTCTTTTTTTTTTTTTCTGTATTCACGTTATTTTTCCTTTTTTTTTCATTTCATCTCCTTCCTCCATAAATTACCAACTCCCAATCACGCAATACAAACCAAACTTGGCACAATAAAATATATACCGCAAAACATACACTAACTAGCTTGACAGGGCAGGCTAAATTTGGATTTAGTTAAGGGCCAAAAAGCAAATTTGGATAAATGTGGAGTTAAATGGGTAAAAACGAAAGAAAAGGGATGTAAGCACCTCCCTGCATGTGACACCGACCACTAACCCGAATGTATGTAGGCAAAAAGTAATTGAATTTCATATATGTGCAAATTAATGATACACGCTATGCAAGGAGTATACTACTCACAATCCTACATGAACTGGTTATGAATGACACCAGTTTTAAGGCTCTAAAACTTAGAAAATATGAGTAGGTTGCCAAAATTTCAGGTCAAGTCTATTTGTTCAGCTAGATTTTAACATTAACTCGTAGACCATGCAAATGACAAAGCTAATAAGATTACAATTTGTTGCAAGGCTTAAGTGAAATGACCAAAAGTAGTGCAATTTCATCATTGAAATCTACTGTTCCGACTCGACCTATATGCAAAAGTAATCGTGAATAATTTTTTTTGACTTTTCCAAGTTTTTTTTTAATTTTTTCGTATATTTTCAATTTTTGAGAATAAAAGACACTGCATACAAAAATTAAACGTGATAACAGAAATGCAAAAAAAACAATATGCATACACAAATATGGATGCATAACCTCCCCAAACCAGCCAGCAACATGGGAGGTCGTAAACAGCCCCGTAATAACCTCACTGGAAGCGAATCAAAACAACTGAACTTGATAGTACTTGATCGAGAGAGCAGTGTACTCGATCGAGTACATTGGGCTGCAAAAGTAGTCGATCGAGAAAAAAGGATTACTCGATCGAGATATCAGTTTTGGTGGGCTCTCGCTCGAGGAAGATAGGCGTTCGATCGAGGGAGTCAAACACTCGATTGAGTAGAATATAGCTCGATCGAAAGCTCCTTATTGCACGTACTCCTAGGCGTCAGTGAAGCACCTGATAAAACGCAAATAGCAACCACAAAAATGACAAAAAACCACCAAGACGATTTAGCAGAATAGTTTATGGTTGTAAAACCAATTATTACACACACACAATAAAAACTAAAAAGTTTGTAAATCAAACGAAAAATTTTAAACTCCGGGTTGCCTCCCGGACAGCGCTAGTTTCAGACAGGTCCCAGCTCGACCTCTTTTTGTTTTCACCGCAGTTAATCCAGCGGTCACAATCAAAGCAACTCAAAGCTCTTAACAACCGATCATAGATCTGCGCATGTGCTAGACAAAAGCATAAGTAGCACCATAATACAAAAGGAGCATATAAAAGCAATCTAAGGTACCGTTTCAACCTAACAAATTTCCAATGACAAATATGATGAAACATTATTAACTTATTTGTCCAACCAAGAGAGGGTGGAGCATCAAAACAGAAAGCAGAAGTCACATGAGGTAGTTTACTATCAGCCATAACAATAATCATAAAGTTATCATTAATTACCTCAGGTCGGTCGCTCCTAACGTCGGAATCATTGACAAAAGTGTATGTTACCTCTACTGTGCTAGGAACATTCACTGACTCAGCTACCTTCTCGTTCCCCTCCCTTTTGAGTTCTGTCCTAAATATTGCAGCCTCTAAAGCATCCAGCTCGGCTTTCCAAATGGGAGACTCACCATAGCTATTGTCTTCTTTCACATGTTCATCCGAAACGGATCCAAATGACATATCATAGCTCTCCGTGACAGTTGTATTCGATCGAGCAAAAATGGTACTCGATCGAGAACTTCTCTGATGAATGGTACTCGATCGAGCACATATAACCACTCGATCGAGTGGCTCATCTTGCAAAGTGTTCGATCGAATTATGATTCCTGTTCGATCGAACTCTCCCTTGTATAATCCAGTCGATCGAACACTGTAGTTAGTTCGATCGACTTTTTGTTGTTGTACAGTGCAGAAGTCTTCGTATGATGCTCCGTTTTCAGATAAATCTTCAGATTCCGAGTCATACATATCATCATCGTCAATAGGCAACTCAGGTCTTTCATGGAAAAGACCGCTACTTGTATAAGTAGCATATACCGTTTCTGAGTGCCTAAAGTCCAACTCGGCGGCCAATTGAGGTATTTGAGACTCGAATTCCTTGATATGAGCCTCTCTTGATTTATCATTTTCTTGCATTTGAAGTGCAAGCGCCTTCACCAAAGACTTCAATTCAGCAATCTCTTCTTTCTCGTTCATCGAGGAGGAGCTTGTTGTTGCGGTGGCCAAACAAAAGGAGGCTTTTTTAACACCCCTGATTTTCGGCTAAATTAAAAATTACATTAACGTACAAACCTAGCTAAAATACGGGGACATTATAGAACTCTTACATTTCAATATAGTACTTACATTAATAATTGTACGGGTTCAAGTATTCAACTATCCCCCTATATTCCAATTGCCTTAGAACTACACTACAGTCAAAATAGGAGGACTAAATGGCGATATACATATTGTTAAATGACCGCTCGATAATAAAGTTAGTGTACACCATATCATTGTCTTAGTATATAAAAAAACTAATCTTTCGTTCTTGCTCAACGTGTACCCAAAATCGAATATCATTGACCACTCACAGAATGATGCCTCTTAAAAATATTTATAATTAAACAATACTCTTCAGTATAAGATTGAAATCCTTTCTTTCACTAAACTTGGGTTACACAAGTATATACCATAAGCATTGGTACATAAAACGCTTTCATGTTCTCTAATCTTCTCGTCTTTTGATAATCGGCCATAGACTTAGTGTGCACACCTCTATACTAGGTCTCATACCGGATAAGAGCATCTAATGGCGGAAGTGGGGATCAATCCACTCCATACAACTACTAAGGCATTATTTCATGCCGGGCTCGCCACTGCGGGTTGTGAGCCAACTATAATTCTCTAGGCATTTTTGTATGCCCTACCGCCATCATGGGTTATGAGCCAAACTATAATCTTCCAGTCTTATGACTTTGAACTTTAGAGGATATGCTAAATAAGGTGTAAAATTCCAAAACAAAGCTCAGTTATCATATTACAAAGAAAATAGTATAATTAATTAACTGAATCTCAACTCATTACTTTGTCTCATAATATAGTACTCCCAAGTAACCAAGTATCGTATTCTCATCGTCGAACCTAAGCCAAGGAAAGGGGTGAGTGAATCGGCGGATAAAACCGCAAAACAATACTTCCATCTCAATATCGATTTCAAACTCAAATAACTCAATAACCATGGTCGCACTGGACCGTAAACATAACTCGGCACATAGGCCCCATAACTCATAACTAAATACCAATAACCAATTTCCATCTCAATTTAATATCGATATTGTCAAATATTCCATTAAAGGAACTGCTCAACACTTAAAGTACAAGACTTTAAGCTACTCACCCGCGAGTCAAGGTCAAAGGAACAACAAATTAATACAATACAACCTAACCACAGCTCAAGGTTAACAATTGCTATAAAACCGTGATCTCGAATTAGAGTCACCTGATCAACAAAGTAGCACCACTATTATTGAAAGCATGCCAATATTTAATGGTTCCAAGTCACTAGAAACACCATCCATCATCATCATCCGTATACAAGCTTTCAAAAACTCTTCTAGCTTCCAATAGTAAGACTAGTCTTTTATACATGCTCATGATTCCACTCATCACTAACCTTTCTATTCAATAATAAATACTAGAAAAGATCACCAAAAGCCTCCGTATGTCCCTCAGCAGCAACAGCAGTTCCAAGGTTCTGATTTTACTGAGTTGAAAAATTTGTTGCTAAAGGAGTCTCAAGCTAGAGAGGCCGGGATGAAAATGTTGGAGTCTCAGATCGCTCAACTGGCTAGCAAGAGTGCAACTCGAGTTCCGGGGCAATTATTGTCGCAGCCGGATCAGAAAGAGACCTTGAATGTGATTAAATTGAGGAGCGGGGCTACTCTTGATAGACCCGAGAAAGCTGCTAAACAAGGGAAGAAGAAAAGGGGCGAGAAAAAGACGATCAGCAGTGATCACGGTCGATCGACCACCCCTAATTCTTCAGCGACACTTTCTGATCTTTCTGACCATTCTGGAAAAAAGGAGAGTGGTCGATCGACCGACCCCACTGGTCGATCGACTGAGGACGCAGCTGATGTCGAACCATTCCGTCCTCCAATGCCAGATAACTTGAGGGACTTTTGTTTCGAGGTAATACAGCTCCGAAATTATCGAGGCAAGATCCAAATACTGATGGGTCAGTTTCGGTCCCAAAGTGTGACCCTATGACGGTTAATGGTTCATTCCTGAGACGGTCTGAAGCGGGTTCGAGCTACAACACGGACAAAGTAGTGGATTTTCAGCCTAAGTCCACTGATGCCGGTATGAGAGACCTAGAAGAGAGGGAAAAGCTACTACTGACAGCCCCTTATCCAGAGAGACTAGTGCCAACCAAAGATGAGGTAACATTCGATAAATTCAAAGATTTAGTGCGTAGTCTTAATGTGCAAATACCTTTCTTAGAGCTAGTTAATCAAATACCTGCATATATGAAGTTTATGAAAGAGCTGCTAGCTAAGAAAAGGTCTTTGAATGCTGTTGAGTCTGTGCATTTAACTGAGGAGTCTAGTTCATACTTAACTCACACCGCCGATCGTAAACCGTCCGACCTGGTAGTTTCTCTGTTCCTTGTAATATTGGTACCTTCTCAATTGAGAAGACATTATGTGATTTAGGGGCTAGTGTCGGTGTTATGCCTCTCGGTCTGCTAAGAAGTTGGGATTGACTAGATTTGCTATTACCGACATGATCGTGCAAATGGTCACCGGCCCGAGATGCGGCCGATAGGTGTTTTAGAGAATGTGCCCGTGCAAATTGGGAAGTTCTTTTTCCCCGTTGACTTTGTTTTTTTGGACATCCCTGAAGATGTCAACACCCCAATTATTTTGGGAAAACCATTTCTGCACAGTGCTGGTGCAGTAATTGATGTGAGGGAAATGACTTTGACCTTTAAGGTAGGGAAGCACTCTATTGTGTTTGCCCAGTCCCCTAGGAAGAAAGACCCTATATGGCCAGTTACTTGTAATGTGATTTCTGAAAAGAAATCTTATTTTGTGCTTTCGATATGCCCACTTTAGTACTGTGCCTATTCCTGTTGTGACACCCCCGCCCCAGATTGGGAGCAAATTGGAGGACAATTCTTCTGTTTTGGATATTGCAGGAAATGGTTTGGGGAAGGAAGAGCCATTCATTGCTCCAGCTGTGAAGGAGCCAATCGTTCAAAGAGGCGGTCTAGGATGTCTTAGCTATGGCACAGATGAGGAGCCAGATGAGGAGCCCAAGAAGGCGTCAGTCCGAGTTACAGCTTCAGATTTGGAGCTTGAGACTGAAGAGGATGTCCAAGTATGGGAAGATGCTTCTGATGTTGACCCGTCGGACGGTGTGGTGGATTGGAGTGCTTTGAGGTTGAGCACCGCGGAGGGTACTTCATATAGCCAGAAGCCATGGTCAGAGATTTTCCGCATTTTTCGCGGATGAAAACTATTTATTTCACAAGTTTTAGACATTCTATTGCTTTTGTTAGACTATTTATTGCTTTGGTTTGCGCGAGACTTCGCTTTAATTTAGTTTGCTTAGGATTTTAAGACTTTAGATCACATTACTTTGGGTTTTGCGCAATTTTGGGCGCGTTATTATGTGTATTTGCAGGTTCATAGACCATATTAGCTCAATTTATTGAGCTAATTAGACGAAATCGAAACTTACAAAGAGTTTCTCGGTCGATCGACCGGCCGAGTGGTCGATCGACCGATCAACTCTGGAGCTTCGTTCATGTCATCCTGGTCGATCGAGTGGATGCTATGGTCGATCGACCGCTTCCCGCTGTTGTACCTGTTCACGACCATTCCCCTGCTGTGTTTGGTTGATTTGCGGAATTGAGGGAGTCTTTCCTCCACTTTATTCTCCGACTCATTTCTGTTTTCTTCTGTTTTCTTATTTTGCACATAATTTTGCGTTTCGTAAATTGCTTTCTCGGAATTACGCGTGGTACTTTTGTTTCTTTTCAGGTACTTATGGTAGCACTCATGCCACCGAAACCTCCTAGCTCACGCTGGTTTGGGGACGTTTCCTTTTGCGCGCTTAAAGTCTTGTGAGTTTCCGAGTTTAACTTCATGTTTTCTTAATTAATTTTATCGCAAAATCCCATTTCCTTTGCTATTTTCATTATATGATTTTGCACAATGGGGACATTGTGTGATTTGGTTTGGGGAAGGGTTTTGCATTGCATTCACATGTTTTTATTGCATTTCTGTTTTACGTTTATTGTATTTCTGCCTGCATTGTATTTATTTCCCTTATATATACAAAAATCCAAAAAAATTGAAAAATCTTTCAAATAAGATTTTAAAAAAATGCACGTTTATTTCAGCATGTAGGTCGAGTCGGAACGGTAGTATTTCAATGATGACATTGCATTTTCATCTGTTTATGCCTAAGCCGTGCTCATTAACATGTTATTAGTAGAATCATATGCATAATTTACGAGTTTTCGTTAAATATCTTGCTGAACTTTAAACTTGACTTAGATTTTTGGCAAACTACATTATATTCTGAGGTTTAGAGCCTATAACTGGTGACATCCATGACCAGTTTATCTAGGAAGTGAGTAGTTACTCCTTATGAGACGTGTTATATCAATATGCATAAATACGAACTTAATCTGCTTAATACCTGTATGCATTCGGTTTGTGGTTTGTTGACACATGTGGTAGAGGTCCCCTTTATTCCATTCTTACCAATGAGCCCCTCATAGCCAAATTTAGCCTTCTGTCCCTTAACTACATCCTATATTTAGCCCGCCTTTGTCAAGCTAGTAGTCTTAGTTTTGGGGAATGTGTTTATTGCGGTTTGGTTATTTAACTCTTTATTGAGATGTTGGTAAAATGGTGAAAGGGAAGGAAAGAAAAAGGTTTGAAAAGGAAGAGAAAAGAAAGAGGAAAAAAAACAGAATACGAAAAAAGAAAAAAAATGATTCGAGAAAAAAGGGGTCAGTCGATCGACCGGTTCCATTGGTCGATCGACCGTTGACTGCAATAGTGAAAGAAAAAATTCGAAAATCACATGTTACAATTGTTATAAGTTGGTGATTTACACTCCCATGTTGTATTTGTATCTTGTGGGGAGTTGACTTATTATGGAGATTGCGAGATTTGTGCTTCTAATTAGCACCGGTTTTATTGTTGATCTTGAGTTTGAAGTTGGGATGTTTCCGTAATTTGGATCTGTAGTTACTAGCTTGGCTTTAACTCCTCATGTCCAAATTTATCTTAGCCCCTTCTTACCCATTACCTCACATATCCATATTTACCTCGGCATGTGTCATGGTCATTTGATTGGTTGGAATGCATATGTACGGTTGTAGAGATTATTTTCATATTAGATTGCAGGCATGTTCTTATAGGTCGTAGTTAGGTGAGAGTCATTTCAAAATTACTTCTTTCTATCTTCACATATACTCACCCGTATTTATTGTGTGATATAAGCGACCCGTGAGAGTCCATAATGATAAGTCTCTATAGTTGACGGTTCATCAGTTTTTGACGACTACATAACTCGTTTGCATGATTCATGTCGCTAATTGATTGTTGATTTGTAGCATTAAATTGGTTTAGGCTTTGCGCTTGCATTTCGCTCTGAGATTGAAATCGTTTCAATTAGGTCCTAGGATCGAGTCTAGTTCTTGCTTGGGGACAAGCAAGGGTTTGGTTTGGGAAGTTTGATGCGTGTCTT
This sequence comes from Silene latifolia, assembly GCF_048544455.1. Taxonomy (NCBI): domain Eukaryota; kingdom Viridiplantae; phylum Streptophyta; class Magnoliopsida; order Caryophyllales; family Caryophyllaceae; genus Silene; species Silene latifolia. Next base: position 60,363,635 of record NC_133529.1, on the reverse strand, counting down.
AAATATGATGTTTTACACCCTAATTTACACGCATTTCAGAGCTCAATTATGTAGTTTATGCTACTATTTTCCCTATTTCCGTCTACTTTCGTGTTTTTGTATAATATTGCAGAAATGTGAAGAATCCAGCGGAAATCGAGCCGAATCCGTTGATACCCGTCGTGAGGTGTCAAAAATAAATTTATAATCTCCAACTACAACTATAGCTAGCGGCAATGGGTCGAACCACGAGAGAGCGACGTAAATTCTAGTTGTTTAAATTCGGTCTAATGGTAGCAATAAGGTGGGGGTTTGATTGGGTTGGTCTATAGCTAATGAGCAATAAAATAAAGTAAACTAAGCAAATAGATGAAATCAAATATAAAAGGGGGTACTAGGATGGTCGGTTCGTTATAGCTTCGGCGATGACAAGATACTAAACAGACTAAATCGAACACATGTAAGGCGGGAAAACAAGAGGTCCTCTCGGTCCACTCTTAACGAATAGCATCTTTCGATCTCGCTATAAGTCCCTAATATCACTAATACGACTCTCGTCCTGAAAAGTGACTAACGGTCTAAACTCTACCTATCTTTCGATCTCAAAGACAGTTTAGTCATCTTAATTGGTGATCTAACAACTTTCCCTATCTTTCGATCTAATGGGTCACTCATAAATTAAGCATCTAACTGGTCGCATGCATTCGATTCGTTAAATACAACATTAAAATCAATTAAAACGAAAGGTAACCTCACGTGGTCGGGCCGATCGATCGATCGGTACGGCAATGATCGATCGACACGCGATTTCAGTCCAATTTTAATACTACGCCGCCTACGCCATAATTCCCCTACATCCTAGCACAATTAATTTAGCTACTCATGTCAAGGTGATAACAACAATAAAACTAGGGCATAAAAGTACTGAATTCATAATTAAAGCGGTAAGACAAACAATTAACATGCAACAATAAAATGGTTTCGGGAATCTAACTAGCAATTCTATACTAATAACGAAATATAAGTGAATTGAAATAGGTCAAGAATACCGAGATTGCAGAGGAAAGATTAAGAATAAGAACGAAAATTCCAATGCTAAACAATATTCCAAACCCTAATAAAACTTAAGGTTACTGTGTAAAACTTAGATAAAAATCGGATCAACTCTGAATGAATATTCTCATGTTCTAGGTTACGTTATATATCAAATATACGTAACACTTATTATCAAAACCTAAACTCAATGGGCTTGCGCTTCCTCGGTCTTTTAATTCTCGCCTGGGATAGCAGATTGGCGATTGACCGAGCATGGCGGTCGATCGACGATCCTCGATGTCTGAGCTTCGAACCCGCAGTTAGTCGATCGATCGATGGCGGTGGTCGATCGATCGCTTGAGCGCTACTTGACTTCTATAATTCCGTGGATTTGTCTTTTGGGCCTTGAATTGCGCACCAAGCTCGTTCCTTAATACTTCATGTTAAATGCAATGCGGATAATCGGAGATCGGATTTAGCTCGATTTCCGCTGGATTCTTCACATTTCTGCAATAATGTACAAAAATACGGAAGTAGACGAAAATAGGGAGAAATGTAGCATAAACTACATGAATGAGCTCTGAAATGCGTGTAAAATAGGATGTAAAACATCATATAAAAGACACGCATCAAACTTCCCCAAACCAAACCCTTGCTTGTCCCTAAGCAAGAACTAGACTCGATCTAATGACCTAATGGAACGAGTTCAATCTCAGAGCGAAATGCAACATGTAAAGCCTAAACAGATTTAATGCACAACTAACAATCAATTAGCAAATGAATCATGCAAACGAGTTATGGAGTCGTTAAAACTACTCAACCGTCAACTCAGAGAGACTCATCAAATTGGACTCTCACGGGTCGCTCATATCACTCAAACAAGCACAGGTGAATAACGTAAAGATAGAAAGAATTGGTTTTGTAAAGACTCTCACCTAACTACGACCTATAAGAGCATGCCTGCAGTCTAATATGAAAGCAATCTCTACAACCGTACATACGCATTCCAACCAACAAGAGACCATGACACATGCCGAGGTATATATGTGGATATGTGAGGTATGGGTAAGAAGAGGCAAAACATTTATGGAAAAGTGGAGGTACAGATGATCAAGCTAGTACCGAAACGGAACCATATGGCAACATCCAACTTCTTGCTCATCAACAAATGAAACGGTGCTATAGCAAGCACAAATCTCACAATCTCCAGGTATAAAAGTAACCAACTAACTCCCCAAAAGGAATGATTAATACATGGGAGCAAAAATCGCCGTAAGATAAGGATTTGAATTATGCGAATTTGATTTCTTTTCTCTCTCTCGAACCTCAGTCGATCAACCTGAATTGGCAGTCGATCGACTGCTATGAACAGTACATAACTCTTTTTTTTTTCTCTCTTTTCGAATCATTTTTTCATCTTTTTTTTTTTTTTTTTTTTTTTTTTTTTTTTTTTTTTTTTTTTCTTTTCTATTTCTTTCTTTCCTCCTTTCCATCTTTCCAACAATATCTCAAACATAAGCATATGCTACCAAAAACTAAGTAACAATCCCAAAAACACAGACTACTAGCTTGACAAGGGCAGGCTAAATGTAGGATGTAGTAATGGGACAAAAAGGCATTTTTGGCAAAGTGTGGGTTCATGGGCAAAACGAATAAGGGGAAACCTCTACCACATGTGTCAACTAACCACGACCGAATGCGTACGGTGTATTAAGCGATTAAGTTCATATTTATGCACATTTATGTGACATGCCTCATAAGGAGTACTACTCACATTCCTAAATAAACTGGTCATAGATGTCACCAGTTATAGGCTCTAAATCTCTGAAATATGATGTAGCTTGCCAATTTTCAAAGTCAAGTCTCAAGTCCAAAGAAATAATTAACGAAAACTCGTAGATATGCATTTATACGATTCTACTAATAACATGTTAATCAAGCAAGGCTCAGGCAAAACAGGTGCAAAATGCAATATCATCCTTGAAATACTACCGTTCCGACTCGACCTATATGCTAAAATAAACGTGAATTTTTGAAATTTTTCAATTTTTTTTTGAATTTCGTATAAAATGAAATGAACAATGCAAAACAGAATGTAAACGTGAATGCAAGCAAATGATATGCGACGTAAAACCCTTCCCCAAACCAAATCGCACAATGTCCCCATTGTGCAAAATCATGTAATGAAGAAAAGAGAAATGGGAATTTGGGGAAATAAATAAAAAAAGACATGAAGTGGAAATCGGGAACTTACAAGACTTTAAACGCAAGAAAGGAAACTTCCCAAACCAGCGTGAGCTAGGAGGTTTCAAAGAGTTGACAGCAGTGCTACTAATAAGTACCTGAAAGACAAATAAAACCTACGCATAAAATCGAGAAGACAATTTTGAAGCGGGAAATATGTGCACAAATGAGAAAATTAGAAGAAATAAATAATTGGACGGAAAATAAAGTGGAGTAGAAAACTCCCTTAAGTCCGCATATCGACCAAACACAGCAGGGGAGAGGTCGTGAATAGGTACAGCAGCGTCCTTGGTCGATCGACTAATGTAGCCAGTCGATCGACCAATGTGTCGAAACAAGAGCTCCCGGAAAGTGCAACTCGCCGATCGACCAATGTAGCCAGTCGATCGACTGAAAATACTGCTGTACTCCTTATTTCTTCGTATTTGCACAATTACTTGAGCTAATGAGGTCTAAAAACCTGCAAGTGCACAATAATATGCGCCCAAAATTGCACAAAACCCAGAATAAAGTCTCAAACGCATAAAATCCTAAGCAAGCAAAATAAAATGCGAAGTTTCGTGCGCACAAAAGCAATAAAAAGTGTCTAACAAAAGCAAATAAAATGTTTGTAGAACATGAGATCAACTAGTAGTTGATCAAGAACGGCCACGGGATGGCCCACTTCGTCGGCTTCTGGCTACTAGAGGTAGCCTCAACGGTGCTTATCTTATCAGCTGCACCCTTCTTAGCTTCCATGTCCGTATGGCTCAATGGATCAACAATTCCATCATCTCCCCAGTCAATGACCTCTTCTTGCTCATCAAAGTCCAAGTCGGACTTCCGTCCCTTGACCGGTTCGTCATCAACTTCCTCATCAGTGGCATAGCTAAGGCAACCAAGACCTCCTCGTGAAATGATTGGCTTCTTTGCAGCTAGAGTGACTTGCGCCTCTTCCTTCCCAAACCAAATCTGCGATATCGTAAATAGACAAATCTTCCTCCAATTTGCTCCCAGTCCTGGGGCGGAGGGGTTACAACAGGAATAGAGATAGGTAAATCAGGAAGCAAAAAGTACGATTTCTTATCAGAAACCGTGTTACAAGTCACAGGCCACATGGGGTCCTTTTTCTTAGCCGGTTGGGCAAAAACAATAGAATGCTTGCCTACTTTGAAAGTCAAGGTACCCAGACCGACATCTATGACTGCACCAGCAGTGTGCAGAAATGGCCTACCCAAAATAATGGGAATATGAGCATCCTCAGGCATGTCAAGTACATCGAAGTCGACGGGGAAGAAAAACTTCCCTATTTGGACGGGGATGTCCTCTAAGACTCGTATTGGCTGGACCGCAGATCGGTCAGCCATCTGTACTGTCATATCTGTTACTGCAAACCTCGTCAATTTGAGCTTCCTAGCTAGACTCAAAGGCATGACGCTTATACTAGCTCCTAAGTCACATAATGCCTTCTCAATAGAGAAGGTACCTATATTACAAGGAACAGAAAAGCTACCCGGGTCCTCTAGCTTATGGGGTGCAGTGTGCGACAAATAAGAGCATGACTCTTTGGTTAGTGCGACAGTATGCACATTTTCAAGTGACTTTTTCTTAGACAGGAGTTGTTTCATAAATTTAGTGTAGGCAGACACTTGATTGACCAACTCAAGGAAAGGAACTTGTACATTCAAACTACGAATAACCTTTTCAAATTTATTGAAAGATACCTGTTCCTTTGTCGGCACAAGTCGCTCTGGGTATGGGGCTGAGAGAAGTACCTTAGCCCTCTCCTCTAAATCGCGCGTGCCGGTATCCGTGGACTTAGGCTAAAAGTCCACCACCTTCTCCTTATTGAAGCTCGAACCCTCCTCAGACCGTCTCAAATGTGAGCCATTAACCGTCATCGGATCGAACTTCGGAATCGGAACGGACCCATCAAAGACTCGGGTCTTTCCCAATACTTTCGGAGTTGTCGAACCCCGGAACAAATGGTCTCTCAAATTGTCGGGCATTGAAGGACGAAATTTCTCAATATCAGCAGTGATCTTGGTCGATCGACCACTATCCTCAGTCGATTGACCGAGGTGTACAGTTCCGTGAAGCTTGTAACCGCGTATCAGTCGATCGACCGGGTGTATCAGTCGATCGACTGATATACCTGGTAGACGCCTTTTTCTTTGAATTATACGTTACAGCTTTCTTTTGACTCGGATCTACCTCATTATTTTTAACAGCGTCCTCGACCATGGCAGGCCCCTCCAGGGTGGACCCACTCCTCAACGTGATAGCGTTTAGGATCTCCTTTTGGTCGGTTTGAGTCAGTAAGTGTCCCGGAGCTCGAGTGGTACTCTTACTAGCCAATTGAGCAATTTGGCTCTCTAGTAACTTCATCCCGGCCTCTCTTGCTTGGGACTCCTTCGAAACAAGTTCTTGAACTCAAAAAAATCGGAACCATGGGATTGTTGTTCTTTGCGGCACATAAGGAGGTTTTTGATATTGTTGTTGCTTTTGATTAGGGGGCACATAGGGTTGCTTTCTGGAGGTGGAGTTGGATTTAGGACATTCTGGCTACTCCACCTCAGGTTGGGATGAACATTAGGCTCATAGTAGGTGTTTGTTTGCCTATAATGTTGAAAGGCAAGACAAGACTCAAAGGGACTAGGACAATTCTTCAAACGTGTCCCTCGGCTCCGCACCTTTCACGTACGAAAGGACCGTCGACACAAAGATTTACTTGGTAAATACCCCCTTTGAAGCTCCTCCTAGTTCATACTTGTCAAATCTCGCAGTGAGAGCTTCAAGTGCAGCTACGAAGGAGATTCGCGCTCCTCCTTTGATTCCCTCCGAATTCCCATACTCAACCTTGTGGGTGGCTAGATCATCAATGATCTTCCACCCCTTGGTTTCTCCCAAATTCTCAAAGAAATCGGCCACACTGGCCGCAGATCCAAAATAGCCCTCGATCGTCATACATCCCATTATAGAATCGATTGCACAAGCTCCATTTTTCGAACCCATGGTGCGGTATGGTTCGCACCAACTTCTTAAAACGGACCCATGCTTCGTGGAATTTCTCGTCCGGCCCTTGTTTAAAGCTCGTGATTTGAGCTCTAATTGCATTGGTCTTCGAGGCGAAAAAATATTTCTTGTAAAATGCCAAAGCTAATGAATTCCAATCGGTGATCCCATGAACGGCTCGGTCCAAATCTCTATACCACTCCCTTGCAAAGATCACGAAGGGAGAAGATAAACATGGTCTCCTTGATCTGGTCTTGGGTCACGCCGGTGGTGGGGGTATAGAACAGCAGAGTCAATAAATGTCTCCATATGCTTAGCCGCATCTTCATTTGCGCTCCCCCCGAATCAGTTTCTCTCAACCATATTAATGTATGAAGGCTTTGGTTCGAACTTCCCGTCATCTCCTGGTAATTCGAACCCCTTATATAAATTTGCAAATTTGTCGGCTCAGAATGACTAGCTATACTCGCTTCCTCACCATGACTGGAATTTCGGAGAAGTGACTGTCTCGGCCAAGAGGTGGAAACGGGTGAAGAATGTGGATCTTCCTCGAACAGCTCGTTCTCGTAATAGCTTGACAGAGTACTCGCTCTTCCTCTCGTCGGTAATACCCTTTGTGATCGTCTCAACTCGCGCAAAGATTTCTCAATCTCAGGATTGAATGGTACTAGTTCACCACCCCGTAACCTCGCGCATAAGAGGAAACTACAAAAAGAATATAAGAAAAGTTTAAGGAACGGATGTTCCTTAAACTAAGAAAGACTAAATTAAAACAACTAAAAATTAGAACTATTGCCTCCCCGGCAACGGCGCCAAAATTTGATACCCGTCGTGAGGTGTCAAAAATAAATTTATAATCTCCAACTACAACTATAGCTAGCGGCAGTCGGGTCGAACCACAGAGAGGCAGACGTAAATTCTAGTTGTTTAAATTCGGTCTAATGGTAACAATAAGGTGGGGGTTTGATTGGGTTGGTCTATAGCTAATGAGCAATAAAATAAAGTAAACTAAGCAAATAGATGAAATCAAATATAAAAGGCGGTACTAGGATGGTCGGTTCGTTATAGCTTCGGCGGCAGCATACTAAACAGGACTAAATCGAACACATGTGAGGCGGGAAACAAGAGGTCCTCTCGGTCCACTCTTAACAGATAGCATCTTTCGATCTCGCTATAAGTCCCTAATATCACTAATACTGACTCTCGTCCTGAAAAGTGACTAACGGTCTAAACTCTACCTATCTTTCGATCTCAGCACAGTTTAGTCATCTTAATTGGTGATCTAACAACTTTCCCTATCTTTCGATCTAATGGGTCAGTCATAAATTAAGCATCTAACTGGTCGCATGCATTCGATTCGTTAAATACAACATTAAAATCAATTAAAACGAAAGGTAACCTCACGTGGTCAGTCGATCGACCGGGTACGGCAGTCGATTGACTGACACACGATTTCAGTCCAATTTTAATACTACGCCATAATTCCCCTACATCCTAGCACAATTAATTTCGCTACTCATGCTGAAGGTGATAACAACAATAAAACTAGGGCATAAAAGTACTGAATTCATAATTAAAGCGGTAAGACAAACAATTAACATGCAACAATAAAATGATTTCGGGAATCTAACTAGCAATTCTATACTAATAACGAAATAGAAGTGAATTTAAATAGGGCCGAAGAATACCGAGATTGCAGAGGAAAGATTAAGAATAAGAACGAAAATTCCAATGCTAAACAATATTCCAAACCCTAATAAAACTTAAGGTTACTGTGTAAAACTTAGATAAAAATCGGATCAACTCTGAATGAATATTCTCATGTTCTAGGTTACGTTATATAGCAAACATACGTAACACTTATTATCAAAACCTAAACTCAATGGGCTTGCGCTTCCTCGGTCTTTTAATTCTCGTCTGGGATAGCAGATTGGTCGATCGACTGAGCATGGCGGTCGATCGACTGATCCTCAGTGTACAGTAGCTTCTGGAACCCGCAGGTTGGTCGATCGACTGATGGCAGTGGTCGATCGACTGCTTGAGCTGCTACTTGACTTCTATAATCTCGTGGATTTGTCTTTTGGGCCTTGAATTGCACACCAAGCTCGTTCCTTAAGCGAATACTTCACGTCAAATGCAATCCAGGATAATCGGAGACGGATTTAGCTCGATTTCCGCTGGATTCTTCACATTTCTGCAATAATGTACAAAAATACGGAAGTAGACGGAAATAGGGAGAAATGTAGCATAAACTACATGAATGAGCTCTGAAATGCGTGTAAAATGGGATGTAAAACATCATATAAAAGACACGCATCATCCGTCCCTAAGTACTTAGCATTGCATTTGACATGGAGTAGTGACTCGAGAGATGAACTTGGTGCGCATTTCAAGGCATGAAAGACATATTTGCGAGAGTTTTAGAAGCGGATTGCCAGCTACATTGGTCTATATACTGACCTACATGGTCTATAGACTGACAGAATGTTGAACAAAAGTCTGCAGGAAAGAGAAGTAGTCGATCGACCGGTGCCTTTGGTCGATCGACCAGAGCGCGATTATCAGAAGCTACTGTACATCAGAGGTTGGTCGATCGACTGGTCCTAGTGGTCGATCGACCACCCCACGAGCTGACGGAAATTAGAAGACGCGAGAAAGCCCAAAGTAATTAGGTTTTAGGAATAAGTTACGTAAGACTATCTAAATAACGTAACCCTATGTTTCGGAATAGGCATCAGATCATTAGGATCTAGTTCCTATCATACATATTTTTAGTTTAGAATTCTCATAAATGTTCGTACCTTACTTTCGGATTCATCACTTGTTCCTTTGCTTTGGTAATTCTAGTCCTTTAATTTCAGTATTGTTTTATTCGTTTCGTTAGTATTAGTTCTTGCTAGATAGATTCCCAAGCCCTAGTTACAGTTTTATGCGAATTTATTCGTCAATTATTTCAATTATGCAATCCTTTATGCCTATTACCAAATTAGTACTTGTTATTTGCGTAAGTATGAGTAGCTAAACACCCCGTGCTAAGATGTAGGGGATCTATAGCGTAGATGGCATTAGAATAGGTGACCCCGCATTAGGGCTTGGTCGATCGACTGGCTTAACTAGTCGATCGACTGAGCCGGTTTGTCGATCGACTGGGGTAGCTGGTCGATCGACTGACTTCGTGTCTGATTAGCACCGTTTGATTCGTTAAGTGCAATATTTAGCAATGAGACCGAGAGGAGACTTGTTAGATGCTTAGTTTTGACCAACCCGTAGATCGAGAGATAGGGAAGGACATTAATTAATGAATTAAGACGACTAAATTGCTAAGGTCGAAAGATAAAGTAATTTAGGCTTTAGGAATCACTAATCGGGGCGAGAGCTAGCATTAGTGATACTTAGGGACGAGTAGCATAGGCCGAAAGGAGCTACTAGTTAACCTGGACCGAGAGGACTTGTTTTACCCATCCTACACGACTGTATTTCGGACATACCTAGGATTATGCGCCATCGCAGCTATAGTGAACCGACCGTCTTAGCATCTCTTTTATCATTGTTTACATCCCTTTTTACTTTTATTTGTTTATTTAGTTATTTTAGATTTAATTCATATCAAAACCCCCTTAACTGTTACCCCTAAACTGAAATAAAAAGCAACTATTATCTCCCTACCTCCCTGCGGATCGACCCTGTTACCACTAGCTTCTGTTAGTTTTAATAGGTTTTATAAATATTATTTTTGGTGCACACAACGACATGCATCACTTTCCAATCTCTCGATCTAGGTCTGAATTTAACCAGTTTAATTGCTTCAGTTGCATGCATTCAACCTAATAATTACAGTTATATTGCTAATGAATCAATTCTCACAACAAAACCTATTAAACCAAATCATCGCATCATTGTTATACTATCATGGCTCCCCTAATCATAGCATTAAAGGATTAGCTACGCATGATAACTAGTAAAACAGTAACGAAAGAATAAGCAAGAACAAACATAATAAAAGATATAAACAAAAGAGAAGAAAGATTAAATAGTAAGAGAGTAAGAGAAAGATTACATAAACGAGATCCATAAAGTAGAGGAAGAAAGTAACGATGAACAATAAAGAGTTTTTTTTCTGGTGAAAAGAGTTGATTCCTAAACCTAATACCGTCCTTCCTATTTATAGGAGAGATATTTATTAAACCTAAAACACGATATTAAGATAAAAATCCCACGCCCATAGAAAGTTACTCGATCGAGCACTTTGGAACTGCTCGATCGAACAACATCTAGCAAAAACCTCTCGATCGAGTGAACATACTACTCGATCGAGGAACTCCTAAATAGCTCCTCTCGTTCGAACACAGAAACCATTCGATCGAGGACTGTTCCTAATCCAAAGGCATTTGATCAAGCAATATGGTCAGCAAAAGGTCTCGATCGATCAACTGCCACTGCACCAGCTCATTGCTTCGTTAATTTTAGCTTCCGAGGCCACTTCACGCATCCCAGGGCATCGGTACTTCCGCTCTAAATCCACTCATCTCCCAAATGCAAGCTAAACGGACAATAAAAGGCTCGATTCTGGTACTTTCGGGTCCATTCCTGCAATTAAAGCTAAACGAATCAAAGTAGAATATTCGGGGCATTTCGTAGCATGAAACTACGGTAATCGCATAGAAATACGTGCATAAGAGACTCAAAGAGACTATATAAAATGCACGTATCAAATCTCCCCCAAACCAAATCTTTGCTTGTCCCTAAGCAAACTATATACAAAACTAACTAAAGGAATGGAAAAGAAAACTCAGAGCTAGCTACAAATGCCCACTTAAACCATTTAATGCAAGCAAACTAACACTTATAGCAAGACTAGTCAAATGCAAACGAGTTGTAGGATGTTTATAATAAAGCTGAACCGTCGACCTTGCAAGACCTTTAATGATGGACTCTCACGGGTCACTCTTCTCTCATGAAGCAAAGGGTAAGCATATGAATGTAAGAGATAAAGAAAAATAGTCGCTCACCTAAACTACGTCCCACATAAACATGCATGCAGCTAATATGATAGACAATTCCAACCAATCAAGGTCCGTTACAGCCGAGGGCTTACAAAAATTATGGGAAAGTGAGGCGATGGGAATAGAAAAGGCAAAACATTTATGGAATTGTGAGGCTAAAAGTCAAGCTAGCAACCTAATCAAAACCAACTGATAACATCCGATTTTTAATCCATCTGAAATAAGCACTAGTGCCCCTTATTTTGACACAAAAACTCACTAACCAAAACATACATACTCCTCATAAGATATAAATAAAGCATAGGAGCAAAACCGTCAACAAACAAACCTCTTTTTTTTTCTTTTTTTTTTTTTTTTTCTGTATTCACGTTATTTTTCCTTTTTTTTTTTTCATTTCATCTCCTTCCTCCATAAATTACCAACTCCCAATCACGCAATACAAACCAAACTTGGCATAATAAAATATATACCGCAAAACATACACTAACTAGCTTGACAGGGCAGGCTAAATTTGGATGTAGTTAAGGGTCAAAAAGCAAATTTGGATAAATGTGGAGTTAAATGGGTAAAAACGAAAGAAAAGGGATGTAAGCACCTCCCTGCATGTGACACCGACCACTAACCCGAATGTATGTAGGCAAAAAGTAATTGAATTTCATATATGTGCAAATTAATGATACACACTATGCAAGGAGTATACTACTCACAATCCTACATGAACTGGTTATGAATGACACCAGTTTTAAGGCTCTAAAACTTAGAAAATATGAGTAGGTTGCCAAAATTTCAGGTCAAGTCTATTTGTTCAGCTAGATTTTAACATTAACTCGTAGACCATGCAAATGACAAAGCTAATAAGATTACAATTTGTTGCAAGGCTTAAGTGAAATGACCAAAAGTAGTGCAATTTCATCATTGAAATCTACTGTTCCGACTCGACCTATATGCAAAAGTAATCGTGAATAATTTTTTTTTACTTTTCCAAGTTTTTTTTTAATTTTTTCGTATTTTTTCAATTTTTGAGAATAAAAGACACTGCATACAAAAATTAAACGTGATAACAGAAATGCAAAAAAAACAATATGCATACACAAATATGGATGCATAACCTCCCCAAACCAGCCAGCAACATGGGAGGTCGTAAACAACCCCGTAATAACCTCACTGGAAGCGAATCAAAACAACTGAACTTGATAGTACTTGATCGAGAGAGCAGTGTACTCGATCGAGTACATTGGGCTGCAAAAGTAGTCGATCGAGAAAAAAGGATTACTCGATCGAGATATCAGTTTTGGTGGGCTCTCGCTCGAGGAAGATAGGCGTTCGATCGAGGGAGTCAAACACTCGATTGAGTAGAATATAGCTCGATCCAAAGCTCCTTATTGCACGTACTCCTAGGCGTCAGTGAAGCACCTGATAAAACGCAAATAGCAACCACAAAAATGACCAAAAACCACCAAGCCGATTTAGCAGAACAGTTTATGGTTGTAAAACCAATTATTACACACACACAACAAAAACTAAAAAGTTTGTAAATCAATCGAAAAATTTTAAACTCCGGGTTGCCTCCCGGACAGCGCTAGTTTCAGACAGGTCCCAGCTCGACCTCTTTTTGTTTTCACCGCAGTTAATCCAGCGGTTACAATCAAAGCAACTCAAAGCTCTTAACAACCGATCATAGATCTGCGCATGTGCTAGACAAAAGCATAAGTAGCACCATAATACAAAAGGAGCATATAAAAGCAATCTAAGGTACCGTTTCAACCTAACAAATTTCCAATGACAAATATGATGAAACATTATTAACTTATTTGTCCAACCAAAAGAGGTTGGAGCATCAAAACAGAAAGCAGAAGTCACATGAGGTAGTTTACTATCAGCCATAACAATAATCATAAAGTTATCATTAATTACCTCAGGTCGGTCGCTCCTAACGTCGGAATCATTGACAAAAGTGTATGTTACCTCTACTGTGCTAGGAACATTCACTGACTCAGCTACCTTCTCGTTCCCCTCCCTTTTGGGTTATGTCCTAAATATTGCAGCCTCTAAAGCATCCAGCTCGGCTTTCCAAATGGGAGACTCACCTTAGCTATTGTCTTCTTTCACATCTTCATCCGAAACGGACCCAAATGACATATCATAGCTCTCCGTGACAGTTGTATTCGATCGAGCAAAAATGGTACTCGATCGAGAACTTCTCTGATGAATAGTACTCGATCGAGCACATATAACCACTCGATCGAGTGGCTCATCTTGCAAAGTGTTCGATCGAATTATGATTCCTGTTCGATCGAACTCTCCCTTGTATAATCCAGTCGATCGAACACTGTAGTTAGTTCGATCGACTTTTTGTTGTTGTACAGTGCAGAAGTCTTCGTATGATGCTCCGTTTTCAGATAAATCTTCAGATTCCGAGTCATACATATCATCATCGTCAATAGGCAACTCAGGTCTTTCATGGGAAAGACCGCTTACGGTATAAGTAGCATATACCGTTTCTGAGTGCCTAAAGTCCAACTCGGCGGCCAATTGAGGTATTTGAGACTCGAATTCCTTGATATGAGCCTCTCTTGATTTATCATTTTCTTGCATTTGAAGTGCAAGCGTCTTCACCAAAGACTTCAATTCAGCAATCTCTTCTTTCTGTTCATCAGGAGGAGGAGCTTGTTGTTGCGGTGGCCAAACAAAAGGAGGCTTTTTTAACACCCCTGATTTTCGGCTAAATTAAAAATTACATTAACGTACACACCTAGCTAAAATACGGGGACATTATAGAACTCTTACATTTCAATATAGTACTTACATTAATAATTGTACGGGTTCAAGTATTCAACTATCCCCCTATATTCCAATTGCCTTAGAACTACACTGCAGTCAAAATAGGAGGACTAAATGGCAGACATACATATTGTTAAATGACTGGCTCAGATAATAAAGTTAGTGTACACCATATCATTGTCTTAGTATAAAAAAAAAAACTAATTTTTCGTTCTTGCTCAACGTGTACCCAAAATCGAATATCATTGACCACTCACGTAAATGATGCCTCTTAAAAATATTTATAATTAAACAATACTCTTCAAATAAAGATTGAAATCCTTTCTTTCACTAAACTTGGGTTACACAAGTATATACCATAAGCATTGGTACATAAAACGCTTTCATGTTCTCTAATCTTCTCGTCTTTTGATAACTGGCCATAGACTTAGTGTGCACACCTCTATACTAGGTCTGCGCCTGGATAAGAGCATCTAATGGCGGAAGTGGGGATCAATCCACTCCATACAACTACTAAGGCATTATTTCATGCTTTGGGCTCGCCACCGGGGTTGTGAGCCAACTATAATTCTCTAGGCATTTTTGTATGCCTCGCTCGCCATCATGGGTTATGAGCCAAACTATAATCTTCCAGTCTTATGACTTTGAACTTTAGAGGATATGCTAAATAAGGTGTAAAATTCCGAAACAAAGCTCAGTTATCATATTACAAAGAAAATAGTATAATTAATTAACTGAATCTCAACTCATTACTTTGTCTCATAATATAGTACTCCCAAGTAACCAAGTATCGTATTCTCATCGTCGAACCTAAGCCAAGGACAAGGGGTGAGTGAACTGGCGGATAAAACCGCGAAACAATACTTCCATCTCAATATCGATTTCAAACTCAAATAACTCAATAACCATGGTCGCACTGGACCGTAAACATAACTCGGCACATAGTCCCCATAACTCATAACTTAATACCAATAACCAATTTCCATCACAATTTAATATCGATATTGTCAAATATTCCATTAAAGGAACTGCTCAACACTTAAAGTACAAGACTTTAAGCTACTCACCCGCGAGTCAAGGTCAAAGGAACAACAAATTAATACAATACAACCTAACCACAGCTCAAGGTTAACAATTGCTATAAAACTGTGATCTCGAATTAGAGTCACCTGATCAACAAAATAGCACCACTATTATTGAAAGCATGCCAATATTTAATGGTTCCAAGTCACTAGAAACACCATCCATCATCATCCGTATAGAAGCTTTCAAAAACTCTTCTAGCTTCCAATAGTAAGACTAGTCTTTTATACATGCTCATGATTCCACTCATCACTAACCTTTCTATTCAATAATAAATACTAGAAAAGATCACCAAAAGCCTCCGTATGTCCCTCAGCAGCAACAGCAGTTCCAAGGTTCCGATTTTACTGAGTTGAAAAATTTGTTGCTAAAGGAGTCTCAAGCTAGAGAGGCCGGGATGAAAATGTTGGAGTCTCAGATCGCTCAACTGGCTAGCAAGAGTGCAACTCGAGTTCCGGGGCAATTACTGTCGCAGCCGGATCAGAAAGAGACCTTGAATGTGATTAAATTGAGGAGCGGGGCTACTCTTGATGGACCCGAGAAAGCTGCTGAAAAAGGGAAGTAGAAAAGGGGCGAGAAAAAGACGATCAGCAGTGATCACGGTCGATCGACCGCATCACCCAGTCGATCGACCACCCCTAATTCTTCAGCGACACTTTCTGATCTTTCTGACCATTCTGGAAAAAAGGAGAGTGGTCGATCGACCGACCCCACTGGTCGATCGACTGAGGACGCAGCTGATGTCGAACCATTCCGTCCTCCTATGCCAGATAACTTGAGGGACTTCTTGTTTCGAGGTAATACAGCTCCGAAATTATCGAGGCAAGATCCAAATACTGATGGGTCAGTTTCGGTCCCAAAGTATGACCCTATGACGGTTAATGGTTCATTCCTGAGACGGTCTGAAGCGGGTTCGAGCTACAACACGGACAAAGTAGTGGATTTTCAGCCTAAGTCCACTCATGCCGGTATGAGAGACCTAGAAGAGAGGGCAAAGCTACTACTGACAGCCCCTTATCCAGAGAGACTAGTGCCAACCAAAGATGAGGTAACATTCGATAAATTCAAAGATTTAGTGCGTAGTCTTAATGTGCAAATACCTTTCTTAGAGCTAGTTAATCAAATACCTGCATATATGAAGTTTATGAAACAGCTGCTAGCTAAGAAAAGGTCTTTGAATGCTGTCGAGTCTGTGCATTTAACTAAGGAGTCTAGTTCATACTTAACTCACACCGCGATCGTAAACCGTCCGACCCGTAGTTTCTCTGTTCCCTGTAATATTGGTACCTTCTCAATTGAGAAGACATTATGTGATTTAGGGGCTAGTGTCAGTGTTATGCCTCTCAGTCTGGCTAAGAAGTTGGGATTGACTAGATTTGCTATTACTGACATGACTGTGCAAATGGCTGACCGGTCTGAGATGCGGCCGATAGGTGTTTTAGAAAATGTGCCCGTGCAAATTGGGAAGTTCTTTTTCCCCGTTGACTTTGTTGTTTTGGACATCCCTGAAGATGTCAACACCCCAATTATTTTGGGAAGACCATTTCTGCACACTGCTGGTGCAGTAATTGATGTGAGGGAAAGGACTTTGACCTTTAAGGTAGGGAAGCACTCTATTATGTTTGCCCAGTCCCCTAGGAAGAAAGACCCTATATGGCCAGTTACTTGTAATGTGATTTCTGAAAAGAAATCTTATTTTGTGCTTTCTGATATGCCCACTTTAGTACCTGTGCCTATTCCTGTTGTGACACCTCCGCCCCAGATTGGGAGCAAATTGGAGGACAATTCTTCTGTTTTGGATATTGCAGGAAATGGTTTGGGGAAGGAAGAGCCATTCATTGCTCCAGCTGTGAAGGAGCCAATCGTTCAAAGAGGTGGTCTAGGATGTTTTAGCTATGGCACAGATGAGGAGCCAGATGAGGAGCCCAAGAAGGCGTCAGTCCGAGTTACAGCTTCAGATTTGGAGCTTGAGACTGAAGAGGAGTTCCAAGTATGGGAAGATGCTTCTGATGTTGACCCGTCGGACGGTGTGGTGGATTGGAGTGCTAAGAGGTTGAGCACCGCGGAGGGTACTTCATATAGCCAGAAGCCATGGTCAGAGATTTTCCGCATTTTTCGCGGATGAAAACTATTTATTTTACAAGTTTTAGACATTCTATTGCTTTTGTTAGACTATTTATTGCTTTGGTTTGCGCGAGACTTCGCTTTAATTTAGTTTGCTTAGGATTTTAAGACTTTAGACTGTTACTTTGGGTTTTGCGCAATTTTGGGCGCGTTATTATGTGTATTTGCAGGTTCATAGACCATATTAGCTCAATTTATTGAGCTAATTAGACGAAATCAGAAACTTACAACAGGTTTCTCAGTCGATCGACTGGCCTGAGTGGTCGATCGACTGACTGCTACAGCTACAGGAGCTTCTGTTCATGTAATCCTGGTCGATCGAGTGGATGCTATGGTCGATCGACCGCTTCCCGCTGTTGTACCTGTTCACGACCATTCCCCTGCTGTGTTTGGTTGATTTGCGGAATTGAGGGAGTCTTTCCTCCACTTTATTCTCCGACTCATTTCTGTTTTCTTCTGTTTTCTTATTTTGCACATAATTTTGCGTTTCGTAAATTGCTTTCTCGGAATTACGCGTGGTACTTTTGTTTCTTTTCAGGTACTTATGGTAGCACTGCTGGCTACTGAAACCTCCTAGCTCACGCTGGTTTGGGGAGGTTTCCTTTTGCGCGCTTAAAGTCTTGTGAGTTTCCGAGTTTAACTTCATGTTTTCTTAATTAATTTTATCGCAAAATCCCATTTCCTTTGCTATTTTCATTATATGATTTTGCACAATGGGGACATTGTGTGATTTGGTTTGGGGAAGGGTTTTGCATTGCATTCACATGTTTTAATTGCATTTCTGTTTGACGTTTATTGCACTTCTGCTTGCATTGTATTTATTTCCCTTATATATACAAAAATCCAAAAAAATTGAAAAATCTTTCAAATAAGATTTTAAAAAAATGCACGTTTATTTCAGCATGTAGGTCGAGTCGGAACGGTAGTATTTCAATGATGACATTGCATTTTCATCTGTTTATGCCTAAGCCGTGCTCATTAACATGTTATTAGTAGAATCATATGCATAATTTACGAGTTTTCGTTAAATATCTTGCTGAACTTTAAACTTGACTTAGATTTTTGGCAAACTACATTATATTCTGAGGTTTAGAGCCTATAACTGGTGACATCCATGACCAGTTTATCTAGGATGTGAGTAGTTACTCCTTATGAGACGTGCTATATCAATATGCATAAATACGAACTTAATCTGCTTAATACCTGTATGCATTCGGTTTGTGGTTTGTTGACACATGTGGTAGAGGTCCCCTTTATTCCATTCTTACCCATGAGCCCCTCATAGCCAAATTTAGCCTTATGTCCCTTAACTACATCCTATATTTAGCCTGCCTTTGTCAAGCTAGTAGTCTTAGTTTTGGGGAATGTGTTTATTGCGGTTTGGTTATTTTACTCTTTATTGAGATGTTGGTAAAATGGTGAAAGGGAAGGAAAGAAAAAGGTTTGAAAAGGAAGAGAAAAGAAAGAGGAAAAGAAAACAGAATACGAAAAAAGAAAAAAAATGATTCGAGAAAAAAGGGGTCAGTCGATCGACCGGTCCATTGGTCGATCGACCGTTGACTGCAATAGTGAAAGAAAAAATTCGAAAACCACATGTTACAATTGTTATAAGTTGGTGATTTACACTCCCATGTTGTATTTGTATCTTATGGGGAGTTGACTTATTATGGAGATTGCGAGATTTGTGCTTCTAATTAGCATCGGTTTTATTGTTGATCTTGAGTTTGAAGTTGGGATGTTTCCGTAATTTGGATCTGTAGTTACTAGCTTGGCTTTAACTCCTCATGTCCAAATTTATCTTAGCCCCTTCTTACCCATTACCTCACATATCCATATTTACCTCGGCATGTGTCATGGTCATTTGATTGGTTGGAATGCATATGTACGGTTGTAGAGATTATTTTCATATTAGATTGCAGGCATGTTCTTATAGGTCGTAGTTAGGTGAGAGTCATTTCAAAATTACTTCTTTCTATCTTCACATATACTCACCCGTATTTATTGTGTGATATGAGCGACCTGTGAGAGTCCATAATGATAAGTCTCTATAGTTGACGGTTCATCAGTTTTTGACGACTACATAACTCGTTTGCATGATTCATGTCGCTAATTGATTGTTGATTTGTAGCATTAAATTGGTTTAGGCTTTGCAGTTTGCATTTCGCTCTGAGATTGAAATCGTTTCAATTAAGTCCTAGGATCGAGTCTAGTTCTTGCTTAGGGACAAGCAAGGGTTTGGTTTGGGGAAGTTTGATGCGTGTCTTAAATATGATGTTTTACACCCTAATTTACACGCATTTCAGAGCTCAATTATGTAGTTTATGCTACTATTTTCCCTATTTCCGTCTACTTTCGTGTTTTTGTATAATATTGCAGAAATGTGAAGAATCCAGCGGAAATCGAGCCGAATCCGTTGATACCCGTCGTGAGGTGTCAAAAATAAATTTATAATCTCCAACTACAACTATAGCTAGCGGCAGTCGGGTCGAACCACAGAGAGGCAGACGTAAATTCTAGTTGTTTAAATTCGGTCTAATGGTAGCAATAAGGTGGGGGTTTGATTGGGTTGGTCTATAGCTAATGAGCAATAAAATAAAGTAAACTAAGCAAATAGATGAAATCAAATATAAAAGGGGGTACTAGGATGGTCGGTTCGTTATGGCTTCGGCGGCAGCATACTAAACAGGACTAAATCGAACACATGTAAGGCGGGAAACAAGAGGTCCGCTCGGTCCACTCTTAACAGATAGCATCTTTCGATCTCGCTATAAGTCCCTAATATCACTAATACTGACTCTCGTCCTGAAAAGTGACTAACGGTCTAAACTCTACCTATCTTTCGATCTCAGCACAGTTTAGTCATCTTAATTGGTGATCTAACAACTTTCCCTATCTTTCGATCTAATGGGTCAGTCATAAATTAAGCATCTAACTGGTCGCATGCATTCGATTCGTTAAATACAACATTAAAATCAATTAAAACGAAAGGTAACCTCACGTGGTCAGTCGATCGACCGGGTACGGCAGTCGATCGACTGACACGCGATTTCAGTCCAATTTTAATACTACGCCGCCTACGCCATAATTCCCCTACATCCTAGCACAATTAATTTAGCTACTCATGCTGAAGGTGATAACAACAATAAAACTAGGGCATAAAAGTACTGAATTCATAATTAAAGCGGTAAGACAAACAATTAACATGCAACAATAAAATGGTTTCGGGAATCTAACTAGCAATTCTATACTAATAACGAAATAGAAGTGAATTGAAATAGGGCCGAAGAATACCGAGATTGCAGAGGAAAGATTAAGAATAAGAAGGAAAATTCCAATGCTAAACAATATTCCAAACCCTAATAAAACTTAAGGTTACTGTGTAAAACTTAGATAAAAATCGGATCAACTCTGAATGAATATTCTCATGTTCTAGGTTACGTTATATAGCAAATATACGTAACACTTATTATCAAAACCTAAACTCAATGGGCTTGCGCTTCCTCGGTCTTTTAATTCTCGTCTGGGATAGCAGATTGGTCGATTGACTGAGCATGGCGGTCGATCGACTGATCCTCAGTGTACAGTAGCTTCTGGAACCCGCAGGTTGGTCGATCGACTGATGGCAGTGGTCGATCGACTGCTATAGCTGCTACTTGACTTCTATAATTCCGTGGATTTGTCTTTTGGGCCTTGAATTGCGCACCAAGCTCGTTCCTTAAGCGAATACTTCACGTGAAATGCAATGCAGGATAATCGGAGACGGATTTAGCTCGATTTCCGCTGGATTCTTCACATTTCTGCAATAATGTACAAAAATACGGAAGTAGACGAAAATAGGGAGAAATGTAGCATAAACTACATGAATGAGCTCTGAAATGCGTGTAAAATGGGATGTAAAACATCATATAAAAGACACGCATCAAACTTCCCCAAACCAAACCCTTGCTTGTCCCTAAGCAAAAACTAGACTCGATCTAATGACCTAATGGAACGAGTTCAATCTCAGAGCGAAATGCAACATGTAAAGCCTAAACCAATTTAATGCACAACTAACAATCAATTAGCAAATGAATCATGCAAACGAGTTATGGAGTCGTTAAAACTACTGAACCGTCAACTGTAGAGACTCATCAAATTGGACTCTCACGGGTCACTCATATCACTCAAACAAGCACAAGTGAATAACGTAAAGATAGAAAGAATTGGTTTTGTAAAGACTCTCACCTAACTACGACCTATAAGAGCATGCCTGCAGTCTAATATGAAAGCAATCTCTACAACCGTACATACGCATTCCAACCAACAAGAGACCATGACACATGCCGAGGTATATATGTGGATATGTGAGGTATGGGTAAGAAGAGGCAAAACATTTATGGAAAAGTGGAGGTACAGATGATCAAGCTAGTACCGAAACGGAACCATATGGCAACATCCAACTTCTTGCTCATCAACAAATGAAACGGTGCTATAGCAAGCACAAATCTCACAATCTCCAGGTATAAAAGTAACCAACTAACTCCCCAAAAGGAATGATTAATACATGGGAGCAAAAATCGCCGTAAGATAAGGATTTGAATTATGCGAATTTGATTTCTTTTCTCTCTCTCGAACCTCAGTCGATCGACCTGAATTGGCAGTCGATCGACTGCTATGAACAGTACAGAACTCTTTTTTTTTCTCTCTTTTCGAATCATTTTTTCATCTTTTTTTTTTTTTTTTTTTTTTTTTTTTTTTTTTTTTTTCTTTTCTATTTCTTTCTTTCCTCCTTTTCATCTTTCCAACAATATCTCAAACATAAGCATATGCTACCAAAAACTAAGTAACAATCCCAAGAACACAGACTACTAGCTTGACAAGGGCAGGCTAAATGTCGGATGTAGTAATGGGACAAAAAGGTCATTTTTGGCGGTGGGGTTCATGGGCAAAACGAATAAGGGGAAACCTCTACCACATGTGTCAACTAACCACAGACCGAATGCGTACAGGTATTAAGCAGATTAAGTTCATATTTATGCACAATTATGTGACATGCCTCATAAGGAGTACTACTCACATTCCTAAATAAACTGGTCATAGATGTCACCAATTATAGGCTCTAAATCTCAGAAATATGATGTAGCTTGCCAATTTTCAAAGTCAAGTCTCAAGTCCAGCAAATAATTAACGAAAACTCGTAGGTATGCATTTATACGATTCTACTAATAACATGTTAATCAAGCAAGGCTCAGGCAAAACAGGTGCAAAATGCAATATCATCCTTGAAATACTACCGTTCCGACTCGACCTATATGCTAAAATAAACGTTGAATTTTTGAAATTTTTCAATTGTTTTTTGAATTTCGTATAAAATGAAATGAACAATGCAAAACAGAATGTAAACGTGAATGCAAGCAAATGATATGCGACGCAAAACCCTTCCCCAAACCAAATCGCACAATGTCCCCATTGTGCAAAATCATGTAATGAAGAAAAGAGAAATGGGAATTTGCGGGAAAATAAATAAAAAAAGACATGAAGTGGAAATCGGGAACTTACAAGACTTTAAACGCAGCAAAGGAAACTTCCCCAAACCAGCGTGAGCTAGGAGGTTTCAGTAGCCAGCAGTGCTACTAATAAGTACCTGAAAAACAAATAAAACCTACGCATAGAATCGAGAAGACAATTTTGAAGCGGGAAATATGTGCACAAATGAGAAAATTAGAAGAAATAAATAATTGGACGGAAAATAAAGTGGAGTAGAAAACTCCCTTAAGTCCGCATATCGACCAAACACAGCAGGGGAGAGGTCGTGAATAGGTACAGCAGCGTCCTTGGTCGATCAACTAATGTAGCCAGTCGATCGACCAATGTGTCAGGAACAGTAGCTCCTGGAAAGTGCAACTCAGTCGATCGACCAATGTAGCCAGTCGATCGACTGAAAACACTGTTGTACTCCTTATTTCTTCGTATTTGCTCAATTACTTGAGCTAATGAGGTCTAAAAACCTGCAAGTGCACAATAATATGCGCCCAAAATTGCGCAAAACCCAGAATAAAGTCTCAAACGCATAAAATCCTAAGCAAGCAAAATAAAATGCGAAGTTTCGCGCACACAAAAGCAATAAAAAGTGTCTAACAAAAGCAAATAAAATGTTTGTAGAACATGAGATCAACTAGTAGTTGATCAAGAATGGCCACGGGATGGCCCACTTCGTCGGCTTCTGGCTACTAGAGGTAGCCTCAACGGTGCTTATCTTATCAGCTGCACCCTTCTTAGCTTCAATGTCCGTATGGCTCAATGGATCAACAATTCCATCATCTCCCCAGTCAATGACCTCTTCTTGCTCATCAAAGTCCAAGTCGGACTTCCGTCCCTTGACCGGTTCGTAATCAACTTCCTCATCAGTGGCATAGCTAAGGCAACCAAGACCTCCTCGTGAAATGATTGGCTTCTTTGCAGCTAGAGTGACTTGCAGCTCTTCTTTCCCCAAACCAGCTCCTGCGATATCAGAAATAGACAAATCTTCCTCCAATTTGCTCCCAGTCTGGGGCGGAGGGGTTACAACAGGAATAGAGATAGGTAAATCAGGAAGCACAAAGTACGATTTCTTATCAGAAACCGTGTTACAAGTCACAGGCCACATGGGGTCCTTTTTCTTAGCCGTTTGGGCAAAAACAATAGAATGCTTGCCTACTTTGAAAGTCAAGGTACCCAGACCGACATCTATGACTGCACCAGCAGTGTGCAGAAATGGCCTACCCAAAATAATGGGAATATGAGCATCCTCAGGCATATCAAGTCCAACGAAGTCGACGGGGAAGAAAAACTTCCCTATTTGGACGGGGATGTCCTCTAAGACTCCTATTGGCTGGACCGTAGATCGGTCAGCCATCTGTACTGTCATATCTGTTACTGCAAACCTCGTCAATTTGAGCTTCCTAGCTAGACTCAAAGGCATGACGCTTATACTAGCTCCTAAGTCACATAATGCCTTCTCAATAGAGAAGGTACCTATATTGCAAGGAACAGAAAAGCTACCCGGGTCCTCTAGCTTATGGGGTGCAGTGTGCGACAAATAAGAGCATGACTCTTTGGTTAGTGCGACAATATGCACATTTTCAAGTGACTTTTTCTTAGACAGGAGTTGTTTCATGAATTTAGTGTAGGCAGGCACTTGATTGACCAACTCAAGGAAAGGAACTTGTACATTCAAACTACGAATAACCTTTTCAAATTTATTGAAAGATACCTGTTCCTTTGTCGGCACTAGTCGCTCTGGGTATGGGGCTGAGAGAAGTACCTTAGCCCTCTCCTCTAAATCGCGCGTGCCGGTATCCGTGGACTTAGGCTGAAAGTCCACCACCTTCTCCTTATTGAAGCTCGAACCCTCCTCAGACCGTCTCAAATGTGAGCCATTAACCGTCATCGGATCGAACTTCGGAATCGGAACGGACCCATCAGCACTCGGGTCTTTCCCCAATACTTTCGGAGTTGTCGAACCCCGGAACAAATGGTCTCTCAAATTGTCGGGCATTGAAGGACGAAATTTCTCAATATCAGCAGTGATCTTGGTCGATCGACCACTATCCTCAGTCGATTGACCGAGGTGTACAGTTCCAGAAGCTGTTGTAACCCGCGTATCAGTCGATCGACCGGGTGTATCAGTCGATCGACTGATATACATGGTAGACGCCTTTTTCTTTGAATTATTCGTTACAGCTTTCTTTTGACTCGGATCTGCCTCATTCTTTTCAACAGCGTCCTCGACCATGGCAGGCCCCTCCAGGGTGGACCCACTCCTCAACGTGATAGCGTTTAGGGTCTCCTTTTGGTCGGTTTGAGTCGGTAAGTGTCCCGGAGCTCGAGTGGTACTCTTACTAGCCAATTGAGCAATTTGGCTCTCTAGTAACTTCATCCCGGCCTCTCTTGCTTGGGACTCCTTCGGAAACAAGTTCTTGAACTCAGCAAAATCAGAACCGTGGGATTGTTGTTGCTGCTGCGGCACATAAGAAGGTTTTTGATATTGTTGTTGCTTTTGATGAGGGGGCACATAGGGTTGCTGCTGCGGAGGTGGAGTTGGATTTAGGACATTCTGGCTACTCCACCTCAGGTTGGGATGAACATTAGGCTCATAGTAGGTGTTTGTCTGCCTATAATGTTAAAAGGCAGCACAAGACTCAAAGCGACTAGGACAATTCTTCGAAACGTGTCCCTCAGCTCCGCACCTTTCATAGACGAAAGGACCGTCGACACAAAGATTTACTTGGTAAATACCCCCTTTGAAGCTCCTCCTAGTTCATACTTGTCAAATCTCACAAAGTGAGAGCTTCAAGTGCGCTACGAAGGAGATTCAGCGCTCCTCCTTTGATTCCCTCTGGAATTCCCATACTCAGCCTTGTGGGTGGCTAGATCATCAATGATCTTCCACCCCTTGGTTTCTCCCAAATTCTCAGCAAATCGGCCACTGGCTGCAGCATCCAAAATAGCCCTCTGATCGTCATACATCCCATTATAGAACTGATTGCACAAGCTCCATTTTTCGAACCCATGGTGCGGTATGGTTCGCACCAACTTCTTAAAACGGACTCATGCTTCGTGGAAGTTCTCGTCCGGCCCTTGTTTAAAGCTCGTGATTTGAGCTCTAATTGCATTGGTCTTCGAGGCAGAAAAATATTTCTTGTAAAATGCCAAAGCTAATGAATTCCAATCGGTGATCCCATGAACGGCTCGGTCCAAATCTCTATACCACTCACTTGCAGCATCACGAAGGGAGAAGATGAACATGGTCTCCTTGATCTGGTCTTGGGTCATGCCGGCTGGTGGGGGTATAGAACAGCAGTAGTCAATAAATGTCTCCATATGCTTAGCTGCATCTTCATTTGCAGCTCCCCCGAACTGGTTTCTCTCAACCATATTAATGTATGAAGGCTTTGGTTCGAACTTCCTGTCATCTCCTGGTAATTCGAACCCCTTATATAAATTTGCAAATGTCGGCTCGTAATGACTAGCTATACTCGCTTCCTCAGCCATGACTGGAATTTCTGGAGAAGTGACTGTCTCGGCTGAAGAGGTGGAAACGGGTGAAGAATGTGGATCTTCCTCGAACAGCTCGTTCTCGTAATAGCTTGACAGAGTACTCAGCTCTTCCTCTGTCGGTAATACCCTTTGTGATCGTCTCAACTCGCGCAAAGATTTCTCAATCTCAGGATTGAATGGTACTAGTTCACCACCCTGTGACCTGCGCATAAGAGGAAACTACAAAAAGAATATAAGAAAAGTTTAAGGAACGGATCGGATGTTCCTTAAACTAAGAAAGACTAAATTAAAACAACTAAAAATTAGAACTATTGCCTCCCCGGCAACGGCGCCAAAATTTGATACCCGTCGTGAGGTGTCAAAAATAAATTTATAATCTCCAACTACAACTATAGCTAGCGGCAGTCGGGTCGAACCACAGAGAGGCAGACGTAAATTCTAGTTGTTTAAATTCGGTCTAATGGTAACAATAAGGTGGGGGTTTGATTGGGTTGGTCTATAGCTAATGAGCAATAAAATAAAGTAAACTAAGCAAATAGATGAAATCAAATATAAAAGGGGGTACTAGGATGGTCGGTTCGTTATAGCTTCGTACGAATACTAAACATGACTAAATCGAACACAAGTGAGGCGGGAAACAAGAGGTCCTCTCGGTCCACTCTTAAGAGATAGCATCTTTCGATCTCGCTATAAGTCCCTAATATCACTAATACTGACTCTCGTCCTGAAAAGTGACTAACGGTCTAAACTCTACCTATCTTTCGATCTCAGCACAGTTTAGTCATCTTAATTGGTGATCTAACAACTTTCCCTATCTTTCGATCTAATGGGTCAGTCATAAATTAAGCATCTAACTGGTCGCATGCATTCGATTCGTTAAATACAACATTAAAATCAATTAAAACGAAAGGTAACCTCACGTGGTCGATCGATCGACGGTGCAGCAATCGATTGACTGACACACGATTTCAGTCCAATTTTAATACTACGCCATAATTCCCCTACATCCTAGCACAATTAATTTAGCTACTCATGCTGAAGGTGATAACAACAATAAAACTAGGGCATAAAAGTACTGAATTCATAATTAAAGCGGTAAGACAAACAATTAACATGCAACAATAAAATGGTTTCGGGAATCTAACTAGCAATTCTATACTAATAATGAAATAGAAGTGAATTTAAATAGGGCCGAAGAATACCGAGATTGCAGAGGAAAGATTAAGAATAAGAACGAAAATTCCAATGCTAAACAATATTCCAAACCCTAATAAAACTTAAGGTTACTGTGTAAAACTTAGATAAAAATCGGATCAACTCTGAATGAATATTCTCATGTTCTAGGTTACGTTATATAGCAAACATACGTAACACTTATTATCAAAACCTAAACTCAATGGGCTTGCGCTTCCTCGGTCTTTTAATTCTCGTCTGGGATAGCAGATTGGTCGATCGACTGAGCATGGCGGTCGATCGACGATCCTCGATGTCTGATAGCTTCGAACCCGCAGTTGGTCGATCGACCGATGGCGTGGTCGATCGACTGCTTGAGCTGCTACTTGACTTCTATAATCTCGTGGATTTGTCTTTTGGGCCTTGAATTGCACACCAAGCTCGTTCCTTAAGCGAATACTTCACGTCAAATGCAATCCAGGATAATCGGACACGGATTTAGCTCGATTTCCGCTGGATTCCTCACATTTCTGCAATAATGTACAAAAATACGGAAGTAGACGGAAATAGGGAGAAATGTAGCATAAACTACATGAATGAGCTCTGAAATGCGTGTAAAATGGGATGTAAAACATCATATAAAAGACACGCATCATCCGTCCCTAAGTACTTAGCATTGCATTTGACATGGAGTAGTGACTCGAGAGATGAACTTGGTGCGCATTTCAAGGCCTGAAAGACATATTTGCGAGAGTTTTAGAAGCGGATTGCCAGCTAAATTAGTCTATAGACTGACCTACATGGTCTATAGACTGACAGAATGCTGAACAAAAGTCTGCAGGAAAGAGAAGTAGTCGATCGACCGGTGCCTTTGGTCGATCGACCAGAGCGCGATTATCAGAAGCTACTGTACATCAGAGGTTGGTCGATCGACTGGTCCTAGTGGTCGATCAACCACCCCACGAGCTGACGGAAATTAGAAGACGCGAGAAAGCCCAAAGTAATTAGGTTTTAGGAATAAGTTACGTAAGACTATCTAAATAACGTAACCCTATGTTTCGGAATAGGCATCAGATCATTAGGATCTAGTTCCTATCATACATATTTTTAGTTTAGAATTCTCATAAAAGTTCGTACCTTACTTTCGGATTCATCGCTTGTTCCTTTGCTTTGGTAATTCTAGTCCTTTAATTTCAGTATTGTTTTATTCGTTTCGTTAGTATTAGTTCTTGCTAGATAGATTCCCAAGCCCTAGTTACAGTTTTATGCGAATTTATTCGTCAATTATTTCAATTATGCAATCCTTTATGCCTATTACCAAATTAGTTCTTGTTATTTGCGTAAGTATGAGTAGCTAAACACCCCGTGCTAAGATGTAGGGGATCTATAGCGTAGATGGCATTAGAATAGGTGACCCCGCATTAGGGCTTGGTCGATCGACTGGCTTAACTAGTCGATCGACTGAGCCGGTTTGTCGATCGACTGGGGTAGCTGGTCGATCGACTGACTTTGTGTCTGATTAGCACCGTTTGATTCGTTAAGTGCAATATTTAGCAATGAGACCGAGAGGAGACTTGTTAGATGCTTAGTTTTGACCAACCCGTAGATCGAGAGATAGGGAAGGACATTAATTAATGAATTAAGACGACTAAATTGCTAAGGTCGAAAGATAAAGTAATTTAGGCTTTAGGAATCACTAATCGGGGCGAGAGCTAACATTAGTGATACTTAGGGACGAGTAGCATAGGCCGAAAGAAGCTACTAGTTAACCTGGACCGAGAGGACTTGTTTTACCCATCCTACACGACTGTATTTCGGACTTACCTAGGATTATGCGCCATCGCAGATAGATTCCCAAGCCCTAGTTACGCTTTATGCGAATTTATTCGTCAATTATTTCAATTATGCAATCCTTTATGCCTATTACCAAATTAGTTCTTGTTATTTGCGTAAGTATGAGTAGCTAAACACCCCGTGCTAAGATGTAGGGGATCTATAGCGTAGATGGCATTAGAATAGGTGACCCCGCATTAGGGCTTGGTCGATCGACTGGCTTAACTAGTCGATCGATCGAGTTTGATTTGTCGATCGATCGGTAGCTGGTCGATCGATGACTTTTGTGTCCGATTAGCACCGTTTGATTCGTTAAGTGCAATATTTAGCAATGAGACCGAGAGGAGACTTGTTAGATGCTTAGTTTTGACCAACCCGTAGATCGAGAGATAGGGAAGGACATTAATTAATGAATTAAGACGACTAAATTGCTAAGGTCGAAAGATAAAGTAATTTAGGCTTTAGGAATCACTAATCGGGGCGAGAGCTAGCATTAGTGATACTTAGGGACGAGTAGCATAGGCCGAAAGGAGCTACTAGTTAACCTGGACCGAGAGGACTTGTTTTACCCATCCTACACGACTGTATTTCGGACTTACCTAGGATTATGCGCCATCGCAGATAGATTCCCAAGCCCTAGTTACAGTTTTATGCGAATTTATTCGTCAATTATTTCAATTATGCAATCCTTTATGCCTATTACCAAATTAGTTCTTGTTATTTGCGTAAGTATGAGTAGCTAAACACCCCGTGCTAAGATGTAGGGGATCTATAGCGTAGATGGCATTAGAATAGGTGACCCCGTATTAGGGCTTGGTCGATCGACTGCTTAACTAGTCGATCGACTGAGCCGGTTTGTCGATCGACTGGGGTAGCTGGTCGATCGACTGACTTCGTGTCTGATTAGCACCGTTTGATTCGTTAAGTGCAATATTTAGCAATGAGACCGAGAGGAGACTTGTTAGATGCTTAGTTTTGACCAACCCGTAGATCGAGAGATAGGGAAGGACATTAATTAATGAATTAAGACGACTAAATTGCTAAGGTCGAAAGATAAAGTAATTTAGGCTTTAGGAATCACTAATCGGGCGAGCTAACATTAGTGATACTTAGGGACGAGTAGCATAGGCCGAAAGAAGCTACTAGTTAACCTGGACCGAGAGGACTTGTTTTACCCATCCTACACGACTGTATTTCGGACTTACCTAGGATTATGCGCCATCGCAGATAGATTCCCAAGCCCTAGTTACAGTTTTATGCGAATTTATTCGTCAATTATTTCAATTATGCAATCCTTTATGCCTATTACCAAATTAGTTCTTGTTATTTGCGTAAGTATGAGTAGCTAAACACCCCGTGCTAAGATGTAGGGGATCTATAGCGTAGATGGCATTAGAATAGGTGACCCCGCATTAGGGCTTGGTCGATCGACTGGCTTAACTAGTCGATCGACTGAGCCGGTTTGTCGATCGACTGGGGTAGCTGGTCGATCGACTGACTTCGTGTCTGATTAGCACCGTTTGATTCGTTAAGTGCAATATTTAGCAATGAGACCGAGAGGAGACTTGTTAGATGCTTAGTTTTGACCAACCCGTAGATCGAGAGATAGGGAAGGACATTAATTAATGAATTAAGACGACTAAATTGCTAAGGTCGAAAGATAAAGTAATTTAGGCTTTAGGAATCACTAATCGGGGCGAGAGCTAGCATTAGTGATACTTAGGGATGAGTAGCATAGGCCGAAAGGAGCTACTAGTTAACCTGGACCGAGAGGACTTGTTTTACCCATCCTACACGACTGTATTTCGGACTTACCTAGGATTATGCGCCATCGCAGCTATAGTGAACCGACCGTCTTAGCATCTCTTTTATCATTGTTTACATCCCTTGTTCTTTTATTTGTTTATTTAGTTATTTTAGATTTAATTCATATCAAAACCCCCTCAACTGTTACCCCTAAACTGAAATAAAAAGCAACTATTATCTCCCTACCTCCCTGCGGATCGACCCTGTTACCACTAGCTTCTGTTAGTTTTAATAGGTTTTATAAATATTATTTTTGGTGCACACAACGACATGCATCACTTTCCAATCTCTCGATCTAGGTCTGAATTTAACCAGTTTAATTACTTCAGTTGCATGCATTCAACCTAATAATTACAGTTATATTGCTAATGAATCAATTCTCACAACAAAACCTCCTAAACCAAATCATCGCATCATTGTTATACTATCATGGCTCCCCTAATCATAGCATTAAAGGATTAGCTACGCATGATAACTAGTAAAACAGTAACGAAAGAATAAGCAAGAACAAACATAATAAAAGATATAAACAAAAGAGAAGAAAGATTAAATAGAAAGAGAGTAAGAGAAAGATTACATAAACGAGATCCATAAAGTAGAGGAACAAAGTAACGATGAACAATAAAGAGTTTTTTTTCTGGTGAAAAGAGTTGATTCCTAAACCTAATGACGTCCTTCCTATTTATAGGAGAGATATTTATTAAACCTAAAACACGATATTAAGATAAAAATCCCGCGCCCATTGAAAGTTACTCGATCGAGCACTTTGGAACTGCTCGATCGAACAACATCTAGCAAAAATCTCTCGATCGAGTGAACATACTACTCGATCGAGGAACTCCTAAATAGCTCCTCTCGTTCGAACACAGAAACCATTCGATCGAGGACTGTTCTTAATCCAAAGGCATTCGATCGAGAAATATGGTCAGCAAAAGGTCTCGATCGATCAACTGCCACTGCACCAGCTCATTGCTTCGTTAATTTTAGCTTCCGAGGCCACTTCATGCATCCCAGGGCATCGGTACTTCCGCTCCAAATCCACTCATCTCCCAAATGCAAGCTAAACGGACAATAAAAGGCTCGATTCTGCTACTTTCGGGTCCATTCCTGCAATTAAAGCCAAACGAACCAAAGTAGAATATTTGGGGCATTTCGTAGCATGAAACTACGGTAATCGCATAGAAATACGTGCATAAGAGACTCAAAGAGACTATATAAAATGCACGTATCAAAACCTGAGATCAAACCTCTCCCCTCCCATATTAAGTATGTGTTTCTAGATGAATTAGAGTAGTACCCTGTCATTGTTAGCGCTAAACTTGATGATAACCAACTTTCTGCTTTGTTGGTTGTTCTTACAAAGAATAGGAAAGCTTTGGGTTACAGTTTGGATGATCTTAAGGCATCAGTCCAGACATTTGTATGCACAGAATCGATTTAGAGGAAGATCATAAGCCTTGCAAACAAGGTCAGCAAAAGTTGAACTCGAAAATGCAAGATGTTATGGCGGAAGTGATGAAGTTTCTTGATGTAGGTATTATCTATACTATTGGCAACTCTAAATGGGTAAGTCCAGTTGAAGTAGTCCCAAAGAAAAGAGGGCCTACAGTGGTGAATAATAAAAATGAACTAATACCGACTAGAGTTGTAACAGATTGGTCGATGTGCAATGATTATAGACAGTTAAATGTCGCCACAAAAAAAGATCACTTCCCCTTCCTTTTATTGATCAGATGTTAGAGAGATTGACCTCACATAAATTTTTATGCTATTTAGATGGATATTCAGGTTTCTTTTAGATCCCGATCCATCCTGATGATCAACATAAGACTACTTATACTTGCCCGCATGACGTTTTTGCTTATCGTAGAATGTCATTTTGATTGTGTAATGCCCCAGCTACCTTTCAAAGGTGCATGATGGGGATATTTTATGAGTATATAGAGTCAATTATGGAGGTGTTTATGGACGATTTCAGCGTCTATGGTAGTGATTTTGATGATTGTTTAACTAACCTTGAGAAAGTTTTGCAGCGATGTATTGAGGCTAATTTGGTTTTGAATTGGGAGAAGTGCCATTTTATGGTCAGTGAGGGAGTTGTCCTTGGGCATTTAGTTTCTGATAAGGGCGTCCAGGTCGATAAGGCAAAGGTGCAAGTGGTAGAGCAATTGCCTCCTCCCGTGAATGTTAAGGGAGTTAGGAGTTTCCTTGGTCACACTGGCTTTTATCGCCGGTTTATCATGGATTTTTCTAAGATGTCTAAACCACTTACACAGTTGTTTCATAAGGATGCCCCATTTGTTTTTACTGATGAATGTTTTTCTGCTTTTAACAAGTTGAAACAGGCTTTGATTACCGCACCGATTATTCAGGCTGCAGATTGGGAGCTACCATTCGAGATAATGTGCGATGCTAGCGATTATGCAGTTGGCGCGGTGCTGGGTCAAAGGAAAGATAAATATTTGAGTGCAATTTAATATGTGAGCTGGACTGTGGATGAGGCTCAATTGAAATATGCAACTACAGAAAAGGAGTTGTTAGCTGTAGTGTATGCGCTGGAGAAATTTCGGTCCTATTTATTAGGTTCGAAAGTTACCGTATTTTCTGACCATGCAGGGCTGAAGTACCTTCTTGCTAAGAAGGAAGCCAAACCAAGATTGTTGTGGTGGATACTCCTTCTTCAGGAGTTTGATTTGGAAATTAAGGACAAGAAGGGCGCTGAAAACTTGGTTGTTGACCGTTTGTCGCGCCTACCATTGCAAGA
Organism: Silene latifolia; assembly: GCF_048544455.1. Taxonomy (NCBI): domain Eukaryota; kingdom Viridiplantae; phylum Streptophyta; class Magnoliopsida; order Caryophyllales; family Caryophyllaceae; genus Silene; species Silene latifolia. Next base: position 60,329,798 of record NC_133529.1, on the reverse strand, counting down.
AGGGGAAGATTCTTTTTCTGATGACATTTTGATGGCTATTACTAATGCTGAAAACTCATGGTATGTTGATTATGCTAATTTTATTGTAGGTGATTTATTGCCTTTTGGCTTGTCTTATCAGCAGAGGAAGCGCTTTCTTCACGATGTGAAGCAATAATTTTGGGATGACCATTATTTATTTAAGGAGTGCACTGACGGTCTTTATAGGAGATGTATACCGCAGTGGGAGACTGTAACACCCCGTTATTTTCTGAGCTATTTACGAAAGATTATTTTCTCGTATTTTATTCATTTAGCGACTAAACGTCGGAAATCTTAAATTATAATTTATTTTTATTATTAGCAAGTGAAAGTAAAACTATTTTGATCTCTAGTAAAATAAATAAATTTTGGATAATTTATATATAACCTCGAACATTGGCCCGACTTATTACATGAAAGAAAAATATTAATAAATAGATTTTCTCTAATTAAACCTAAACTAACCCTATTCATTATCCTTGTAACAACTTTGGGTCTAAAATTTGACGGCAGTCACCAACATCTTTTCTCTTTAATTCTTCCCACCATGTGCTGTGCTTCTCGTTCGATCTTTACGTCAAAGTCTAACGGAGCTCTAACCGCGATTTTCAATTGTCCTTCTCTTCAGCCTTTCATATCATATAAATTGTAAATATTAAGTTTATTCAATATCGTTTATTTGTTTTATCCAATTTTATAAATCGAATTTCGTTTTATAAGTTACACGATACTATCGCCTTTATAATTATTAACACATTGTTCAAGATCCTTTGGCGTGGAGGTAATTGTAATGAAGCTATATGATTTTTGTACTGAAAATTTGTTAAGGCGAATTATGTTAATCGTTACGACCAATATACATACATATATATATATATATATATATATATATACACACGGAGAGAGAGAGAGAGAGAGAGAGAGAGCATCTATTTTTATTGTTACGGGTATGCGATGGATTTCAAAGGATTAAGAGTTTGGGATGGTACACTGAGTTTGGTAAATCACTTGATTTTGGAGGGGGTTTACATTTATCTATGCTAAGCAGACGTTCGGATTATGTTTCTTTCGAGTGAAGGATATTAAAACAGAGTATATATTTCGTATTAGTAGTGATCGTTGCGTCTTTAGTATGCATTAATCAGTGGGATTTAATCTTGTTACATGAGCTTGAGATTAGAATGTTAAGACGATAATTATGATTATGAGAACGTTAAGACGATAATTTTGAGCTTAGTTTTTTTTACGTCCCGAGTATTTTAAGTGAGCTTACATTATAGTGAGTTTATGTAGTAAGGTGGTGTTCTTTTTAATATTAAAAAGTGCGTGTCGGTAATTTCTATACTTGTAGCTTGTGGTTGTGAAGTAAACGAGTTTATGGACTAAGCTTAGCTTGGATTCTTATCGTCTGAGAGGTAAGGACTTTTACTCTTTCTAAAATTAAGAGCATGATTTGGTTTAACGTTTAAACTATTTTTATAATATTTTAACATCCATGAATTTCTACTTGTACTTCTAAATTTTGAATATTACACATTGGAATGGTTTCGCTCGGGCCACTTTGGAAAATTTGGTTTTCTTCGGTCTAGAAGGCTTAAGGTCGTCTCGGCGCTCCTGGGTTTCGTCTGAAAATTGAACTCTTGGCCCGAGTTCATTTGGGTGGGGATTGTCCGACCCCCACTCGCTAGGTAGTTAGATTTTCTCCTTTGGCGGTTCCATCCTACTGACTGTCCAAATGTGAGAGATTTGCACTTTTATGAGTCTAACAAAGCACAGGTGGTGCCTCTAGACCGTGTCAAGGGTAGGACCTTGGCACACAGGTGGTAAATGTTATGGATTTTGAACGGTTTAATATTTGTTATTTGATTTACGATAATGTTGGTTTTGGAATATAATTCTATCTTACTTTGATTTTTGGAGCTCTGTAAATTTTATAATATTATTCTATGAATTCGTCATTTCTTCTTATTTTCTTAAAACTCAGCTTTGCTGACGTCCTTATGTTTGAGTCGTTACCCAGTGGAACTCGTACCTGTTTATGTTTTGGGTACATTTAATAGGTACACTTGAGATGTTGCACGGGTGCATATGGGAACGGGGAGTATTATGAGCGAGGAAGGATTTTGAATAAAGAACTCTGTCTGAATTTATTTACATATTCTATTGAGATTTAACGGATGTGGATTTTTATTTATTGTTTTGATTTTGTAAGACTTAAAGTCTTCCGCTGCTACTTGTAACTTATTATTTGTTTTGATATTGTTTTCGGACATATACTTTGTTTTAAACATTGTCTCTATTTTACCTTGCGCATGGCTTTGTGACCTAAGTGTGGAGTAACAGCTGTGAATTTTCCATCTTTGGTTTTATCATTTTGGTTATAAAAATTCAGGGTTGTTACAGTTGGTATCAGAGATAATGGTTTTCCAAAAAGAAAATAAGTTTTACAGAATTTAAAACAATTTTTTTTATTAGAAAAAAAAAACTTTTCGCATTTCTCAAAAAAAAAAATGAAAAAAAAGTGTGGAGTAGGATGCGAATTGCATATGCATGTTTGATTATTATTAATTATGATTTTTTTTCTTATGATTGTGCCATTACTCTTGGTTAGATGTATAAACGAGTTTATTGCCAATTATCATGAAAGCGGAGTTGAGGTGTTGTTACTTGTCACCATGTGAATTCTAGTTATATGACTCACAGTTGCAGTTATTACCCATAGTTGGTGATCACTCATAGTTGGTTATGAAAGAGTAAGTTGTGTAAAGGGGTGGCTTGTTACCATGAATACCATGTACTTCTGGTTGGTTTTAGGAAAAATAAAAGATTTGAGTACAAATGAGCTTAATTCAAGGTGATTTGAAAGACTAAGGAACCGTAGTACCACTATTTGGAACTTAGAATGTGTTGCAGAGTTTTTTTTTTCTGTTTTTGGGGTATATTGTTACATTTATAGACACTATGTGATTTTCTTATACACGAACATAACCAAATAATATTTTTACATAACTTATCGTCCAAAATAAATTTATCCTCTAAGTTGCGTTGTAACCCCAGTAACTCATAATAATTTACTAGAAATCGGAACTCATAAGAGGTGGATAAGTAGGGTTGGGACTTGGGAGAATGGAGAAAATTAAATGCTCATAGATGGATAAGGAGGAGATGATTATCAGAGGATTTTATATGTGAATAAGAATTGATGTGAGCATATAGAAGTTATATTTGCTAACAATTATTTAAAATAATCATGGTTTAGAGGAGAATTTATTTTTAAGATGAGATGCGTTGAGGTATAGCCCCATGTCCTTTAAAAAAAAGGGTATACCAATCCATGTAACCTCACCTCATACCTTCATTAGTTCAAAGAAAAAAAGGAAAAAACCCAAAAGAGAATAGAAAGCAACCGAGAATGAGAGGAGAGCACCATCTTGCACGCCGTTTCCATGACAACTATAGTTACCGTCTTCTTTCCGTCATCACTCCTCTAATTAGCCAAGGTATTGTCTATCCCTTAGTCATATGTTCTCTTGAATTAAGTTTTGCATAGGATTGATTGATTAGTAAATCGTTTTGAGATGGAAATTTTGATGTCGTTATCATGGTTTAGTAGTGAGTAGTAAAAGATGTTTAAGGGTATATTCTAGAGCGGTTTTGTGGTGTTTGTGAGGCATGAAGGCCCTGAAATAAGAGCTAGCTGAATACTGTGGATTTTGGCTCCGTTACGGCGAATTTGGTGGACGCCGTGAGCAAGTAGGTCAATATATATATAGCAATTTTTGTGGTACATGTTAGACCGTTAACGGGTATAACCTTTGTAAATTTTTTTTGGACTGTTTCGGTACCGTCACGATGATATCGTACCTCCTTGTTTTCACTACGGAGATCACAATGGACAGGATAGGGTGGTCTTAAAAGTAAAGATTTTAATGGTAGCCTTTATGGATAGTTGATTAGGGTGAATTTGCATGGTTTACGACAAGGTATTAGAATGTGAGTTTAAGAAATGATGTCTTATGAAACAAATGGTAGGCAGTGTTGTTTGATTTGTACTTGGAATTTGCAAAATGGTAAGGCTTATTGTACACGATTGTCTGATAGTGTATGTACTACGCGGTTTATGTGAATGCCTCCATATTCTGTTTAAAGGGCCATGAGAATCGTTGGTAAGCTTTTAAGTATAAAATGGAAAGTATCCTATTGTGTCGGATTTATTATGAGAGAAAATTGTAACAAATTATTTATAGCTACGACGACCCTTGCGATTTTAGATGTTGTTCTGAAATTGGGATAACTTGTATTTGGTTTCATTAGTCATGCCTTTGAGGTTTGCCGGTGCGAGAGTAGTGTGAAATGCCTCCAAGTGCCGAGACCCACTTAGACATATCATATACAAAATCATTGGAGATGTGATTCCGAGATGATTTATTTTACGGAGTGGGAGTTTGAGTAGATTTATTTTTGTAGCAAGTCTATATAGGAAGTTGAGCTTAATGTTAATATCGATTAGTTTAGTAATCGAATAACTTTGATGACCAAATGTGATTTCATGACAATTAAAGTTTTGGAATGGATGTGTGAAACAACTCCTTGAAAAATTTAGATGCTAGTTATAATTGAGTATTTTATGACAACGAATTGAGGGATCATGATAAATTTTTGGATTTCATGAAAAAAAAAATAGTGTAAATGGATCAAGTCGTAGGAATTAAGTGCAGGTGAAAACTCCATATTATGATAGGACAATACCAAATAAAGGATATGCTAAAGAGGCAAAAAGAAATGGGATAATGCGGTAGATGTTATGTTTTGGATGATGAGTTTTACATACTTTATTTTTAGAGGCGACCATATTTTATTTGGATGGTACGATGTAACTACAACATTTAGGGCGTGTACATGTTTTGAATTTTTACACGATGCATAGAGTAACTCTCTACTTTAAGTATGAGAATTTGAAATTGGTTTTTGAAAGAATTCAACTCATGACTTATAGGGAGTACGTAGGGACGAGATTGTTTGGGATTTTTGATTAAAAAAAAAGCTAGTATTGCCATACTGGGGGTGAAGAGAGAAATGTATTTTTAGGGTTTTTTGATAAGCTTTAATTTGTTTGGAAGATGATTAATTGGAGAATAAGATCGATTTTTGGCTTAGCGATACAGATATTGAGATTATAATTTTAATAAACTTTTGGGAATAGTGTTTGAATCTAAATTTAGGTGGAAAAGTGTTAATTGTTCATTTACTTGGAGGGTTTGAGAGGCGAGTTGTGGATATGGATAAGCTATGAAAATGTGGTTTGATAGGTGACCATTTTTGTGAGATCTTGCGACTAATATGTCAATTGAAAAAAATATTTTGAGGTAGAAAACATAGCATCTTGAAAATTTAGTTGATTTTAAGGAATGTTATAAATAGTTTGATTATATTATCATCAATGGAATCCTGGTATCATTTGGAAGTGATATATAATTTGATAAATAAAAGTTGGTTTTGATACTTAGGAGAGGAAAGTGTATATGTGAAACCAATTGTCTTATTAGAAATATTACTTACAAAAAGGAAAGAAAGAAGGAGTTGGTTGCATCACGTTAAAGTGTGGGTTTATTAAGAGTTCCTACGTAAACACGAGCGATTAGTTGCATTACCAAACTCTAATAGTTATTGTATTTATCTATATATGTTCTAGTGTGAGATTGGTATATGGTGGGTGATATAAGGGCGAGATGTTGTCTGGGATATAAGTTGGTGATTTTGGATTGCAATGGTCAAATTTGATAAGATTTAGTGGGTTCTGGCATGTGTCCTTATTCAGTAGTAGGAATAGATCGTGGGCTTCCATTGTAATGGTTGAATTGATCCTTAATTTTCGTGGGAAATTTGGTATGAATAACTGTGGGAGATAATCGTTTGAATACGAAAACGTGTAAACATTGAGAGGTTAATGTTTGAGGCTTAGAATTGATATTATATGGCCTTAAGTATGGCTTAGATTATTGTGAATGGTATTTTGGGTTGCTTGGCATTGTGTTTTGTCCTATCTTTCTGGGACTATGTCTTAGAGGTGAGTAGTTTGGATTTTACTCTTAGTGTCCAACGTCTTTAAAGAGAAACTTTAAATACGATGATAGGATAAGTTGAGTATATTATTGGACCGTTTGAGGTTTTGGAGCATATTAGTAAGGTAGCTTATCGACTTGATTTACCGGCTAATTTAGAGAGAATTCATAATTTGATCCCCGACTCAACTAAGGAGATGTATTAGTGATACATTTACTGCGTCAGACCCAGAGACTTGTTAGGAAATCTTCGTAGAAATTATGGACATTAAGGTTCGTAAAACGCATCAAAGTTGTATGGAACAATAACACTACTTGGGAGGTTGAATCTACTATGAGAGACAATACCCTCATATTTTCGCGTGTAGTAATTATTCGCTTCGTGGACGAAGCTTATTTTAAGGGGCTAGATAACTACATGCTTACCTTCCTTTATTTGTTGTTTATGCCTCCCCGTCACTCTTTCGTGTTTGGTTCTAAATATGTATTGTTACCTGTGTTCTCGTTTGGTTCCATTTTACTTATAAGTATTGTTTATGATTAAGCATGGATACATTTGATATATATTTGTGTTTATTGTACAACATTGGTTATCGTGATCACTGAAATTAGTTATGTCTACACAAATTGGCAAATGGTGAATTGTGGTTGGTTGTGCATCATGCACACAAATAATTGGTGGTCGACCTGTGCATATCGCACACTTATAGAAACTATTTTTGAAGATGAGAAATTTGGAATTTGAAACATATCTATGTGTTTCTACATAAAATATTGAAAAAAAAAAGTTAAAAAGTTATATTTTCTCACCATCAGACATGCTCTTAGCTTTCTTAGTGGTCTTGTTACCTAGGAGGAGACAATGAGAGAAATTTGTGGTGTATTGTGTATGGTAGTATCTAGTGAAATTAGGAGATGGTAAAAATGTGAGCTGTTGTTAAGGTGACTTATCTTGGGGACATTCGAGCGTGTGAAATAAGTGAATTTTATAAGTCTATTTTATGAAAGGGTTTAAGCTTCGAGGACAAAGCTTTGTTTTAAGGAGGGAAGTTTGTAACACCCCGTTATTTTCTGAGCTATTTACGAAAGATTATTTTCTCGTATTTTATTCATTTAATGACTAAACGTCGGAAATCTTAAATTACAATTTATTTTTATTATTAGCAAGTGAAAGTAAAACTATTTTGATCTCTAGTAAAATAAATAAATTTTGGATTATTTATATATAACCTCAAACATTGGCCTGACTTATTACATGAAAGAAAAATATTAATAAATAGATTTTCTCTAATTAAACCTAAACCCACCCTATTCAGTATCCTTGTTACAATTTTTGGTCTAAAATTTGACGGCATTCACCAACACCTTTTCTCTTTCATTCTTCCCTCTATGTGTTGTGCTTCTCGTTCAATCTTTACGTCAAAACTCTAACGGAGCTATAACCGCGATTTTCAATTGTCCTTCTCTTCAGTCTTTCATATCATATAAATTGTAAGTATTAAGTTTATTCAATATCGTTTATTTCTTTTATCCAATTTTATAAATCGAGTTTCGTTTTATAAGTAACACGATACTATCGCCTTTATAATTTTTAACACATTGTTCGAGATCCTTTGGCGTGGAGGTAATTGTTATGAAGCTATATGGTTTTTGTACCGCAAATTTGTTAAAGCGAATTATGTTAATCGCTACGACCATATATATATATATATATATATATAGAGAGAGAGAGAGAGAGAGAGAGATAGAGAGAGAGAGCATCTATTTTTTTTGTTACGGGTATGCGATGGATTTCAAAGGATTAAGAGTTTGGGATGATACACTGAGTTTGGTGAATCACTTGATTTTGGAGGGGGTTTACATTTATCTATGCTAAGCAGACGTTCGGATTATGTTTCTTTCGAGTGAAGGATATTAAAACAGAGTATATATTGGTATTAGTAGTGATCGTTGCGTCTTTAGTATGCATTAATCAGTGGGACTTAATATTGTTACATGAGCTTGAGATTAGAATGTTGAGGTTGAGAACAATAATATCGAGTAAGTCATAAATAAGGATATGATTATGAGAACTTATTTATGAGAACAATAAGGCGATAATTTTGAGCTTAGTTTTTTTTACGTCCCGAGTATTTTAAGTGAGCTTACATTATAGTGAGTTTATGTAGTAAGGTGTTATTCTTTTTAATATTGAAAAGTGCGGTAATCGGTAATTTCTATACTTGTAGCTTGTGGTTGTGAAGTAAACGAGTTTATGGACTAAGCTTAGCTTGGATTCTTGTCGTCTGAGAGGTAAGGACTTTTACTCTTTTTAAAATTAAGAGCATGATTCGGTTTAACGTTTAAACTGTTTTTATAATATTTTAACATCTATGAATTTCTACTTGTACTTCTAAATTTTGAATATTACACATTGGAATGGTTTCGGCTCGGGCCTACTGACTGTCCAAATGTGAGAGGTGTGCACTTTTATGAGTCTAACAAAGCACAGGTGGTGCCTTTAGACCGTGTCAAGGGTAGGACCTTAGCACACAGGTGGTAAAAGTTATGGATTTTGAACGGCTTAATAATTGTTATTTGATTTACGATATTGGTTTTGGAATATAGTTCTATCTTACTTTTATTTTTGGAGCTCTGTAAATTTTATAATATTGTTCTATGAATTCGTCATTTCTTCTTATTTTCTAAAAACTCAGCTTTGTTGACGTCCTTATGTTTGAGTCGTTCCCCACTGGAACCTGTACTTGTTTATGTTTTGGGTACAATTAATAGGTACACTTGAGATGCTGCACGGGTGCATATGGGAACGGGGAGTATTACGAGCGAGGAAGGATTTTGAATAAAGAACTCTGTCTGAATTTATTTACATATTCTTTTGAGATTTAACGGATGTGGATTTTTATTTATTGTTTTGATTTTGTAAGACTTAAAGTCTTCTGCTGCTACTTGTAACTTATTATTTGTTTTGATATTGTTTTCGGACATATACTTTGTTTTAAACATTGTCTCTATTTTACCTTGCGCATGGCTTTGTGACCTAAGTGTGGAGTAACAGCTGTGAATTTTCCATCTCTGATTTTATCATTTTGGTTATGAAAATTCAGGGCTGTTACAGAGACCAAGGGTATCCTAGAAGCTTGCCATTCTTCATCTTATGGTGGTGACCACGGTCCATCCAGGACTGTGACTAAGGTACTTCAGTCGGGTTTTTATTGGCCATCTATATTTAAAGATGTTAAAGTTTTTGTTTTAGCTTGTAATTCGTGTCAGCGAACGAGAAGTCTGTCTAGGAGGCATGAGATGCCTCGAGTTGGCATATTGGAGGTTGAGATTTTCGATGTTTGGGGCATTGATTTTCAAGGCCCATTCCCGTCTAGCAAAGGAAACATGTACATTTTGGTAGTTGTGGACTACGTGTCCAAATGGGTATAGGTCGTTGCTTCGGTCCATTGTGATTAGACCTGGCAAAAACAACCCAACCCGATTGACCCGACCTGAAAAGACTGACCCGAGATCTGAAGTGACCCGAACTACATCACCCGAATGTGACATGACCCGACCCGAACATGACCCAAGCTTTCTTGACCCGTAATTGACCCGATCCGAAAAAGACCCGATCTGAAACTACCAAACCCGAAAATAACCCTACAAATTCTTATTGAACCGAAAAGACTTGAAATGACTATTTCTATATTATTCATTGACCCGAAAATGACCCGACCCGAAACAACCCGACCCGCTTGACCTGAAACAGACCCGACCAACAAATTTGAAATAGATCCGAAACCCGAAATGACTCGTCCCGGCCCGAATTAACCCAAAATCAATGAGAGATCCGAACAAACCCGACCCGAACCCAACATGTTGACCCGTTTTGTCAGGTCTAAATTTGTGATACAAAAACTGTTATCTAACTTTTCAAAAAGGTAATCTTCCCTCGCTTTGGTGTCCCTTTAGTTGTCATCTGTGATGGAGGTATGCATTTTAAAGAGAAATAACTTTTTGCACTTTTATCTAAATATGATGTATCACACCGTCGAGGTTTGGGGTGTCATCCTCAAACTAATGGTCAGGTAGAGGTTTCCAATCGGGAACTTAAAGAGATATCAGCAAAAGATGTGTCTAAATCACAAAAAGATTGGAGTCTTAAATTGGATGACACTTTATGGGCCTATAGAACTGCATTTAAGACAGCGATTGGCGCCTCGTCGTATCGGTTGGTTTATGGTAAGCCTTGTCATTTGCCTGTAGAGTTAGAGCATAAGGCTTGGTGGGCAATTCATGAACTAAATTTTGATACTAAATTGTGTGGTGAGAAGCGTTTATTGCAGCTAGATGAGCTTGAAAAATTTAGGCTAAATGCCTATGATAGTGCCAGAATTTACAAAGAAAAGACGAAAAGATGGCACGACAAGAGGATCATACCGCGTGAGTTCAAAGTTGGAGAGAAAGTGTTTCTGTTTAATTCTCGACTACGCCTTTTTCCTGGTAAGCTGAAGTCCAGGTGATCTATCCCCTATACGGTAACATATGTTTTGATGTTTGGGTCAGTTTAGCTAGAGAACTCCGCGGGAGAAAAGTTCAAGGTAAATGGTCATCAAGTAAAGCATTAGTATGGCCAAGATGATTTTATTGGAGTGGTTGAGGTGTTGCACCTCGAACCCATTACCAAGTCTGCTAATTGAGGTAACAAAGGTCGTGGGAGACCATATAAACCAGCGCTGACCGGGAGGCAACCCGGATTGTAAAAGCTTGTAATTTGCGTGATTTAAATTTTTTAGTTATTAGTTGAACGTTAGTTAAATTTATTTAAATAACGCATTTAGTTAATTTATTTACGTGCTTGTATTTAGTTTTAATAAGCGCACTTTAGCTTAATTCAAAGTTCTTCATGCTTTAGTTGTAATTTCTAGTCGCTTGTTAACTATAAATTATTAGGTTGTTTACATTTAATTTAACTCCTTTAAGTAATTACATTTTGTTTAATCCCGCGTTTAAATGTTTTTGCATTTTTAAAGTAGAATTTTAGTTAGAGCATTTTAAATACCGCATTGCATTTGTGTTGCGTGAGGATGAGGGATTTAACGTTTAATTGGATGTAATTTTGTAGGGAATTATGTCGTGAGCGCTTAAGAGTACGAGTGAGGAGACCGGTGCGAGGTGCAGTTTAGTCGATCGACCGGTGCTATCAGTCTATCGACTAAATTGGCAGAAGATGGAAAAATTCGACTTGTGACTATTCATATCTTAGTCGATCGACTGAATTAAGCAGTTAATAGACTAAAATCCATTTGCGCGACAATACAAGAAAGTACTTAACATCTTTTTCTTTTCTTTCCAACTCTAATTCATTAGTTAAAAAAGAAGTAAAAAAAAAAAAAAAAAAAAAAGGAGCAAATGACATTCTTCTACATCCCCTTTCCTTCGCATTCTCTAATTCGAGCGTTTAATCCCAGGTAAAATCCTTCGATTCATCTATTTCATTCACACAAAGTACATCCCATCCCTATATCATCCCTTTTTCGGCCTCATCCAATATAATTTGTTTTCCTAGTTGAAATTAGGGTCTGGGTTCTAATTGATTTGGGATTTTTATCCTAATTGTGCTAATCTTGTGATTGCTTTGTGTGATAGGCTTAATGATGGATAGAAACAAGATGAAATGAACTACCGGAGTACAGCCACGGCGACAGCAGACCGTGGGTCAGAGACGGACCAGGCGGCAGTCGCAAGCAGCAGCGGTGGTGACGTGGGCCCCTCACCGGACGTACTCTTGCTCACGGAATGGGTGGATAGTTTACCTGACTATCCCTAGGTTAGTTTCTCTACGAAAACTCAGCGAGACACATTTATAGCCTTGACCCGTGAGCCCACTTCGATCTGTGGACAAGCAGCGGTCTTTTGAAAGCCACGCTCGGCGGCGTAAAAATGCATTCGACCGGATCGTTTTAGATCGGTCGGTTTCGTCTCGGTAAGGGTCTCAAAACGATTAGAGATGTTAGGAGTCGCCACCAAGCATTTGTGGGATGCGTGGAACCCGTTCGAATTCCACTTTATACCTCGGTCAAATCGAAGCACAAAGCAGCGTTTGACATAGGTACTAAAGATAAGGAAATCGTCCCTCTTTAGCATCCTATCTCTAGAATGACTCTCGTACGCCCTGGATAAGGTCGTCCACTATCCAAAGTTTCTGAGTAAAAGGTGAAGGTACGTATTGGGAAGCCCTTTAATCAGACACCCAATCCCGCCCGCGTTAGCGGCCTCTACTGATCGATCTTGGTTGGTTGAATGCAAAAGTTGATAAAACAGTTAAATGCATGAATGCGCATCCAATAATTTAAACCTAACATGTGAGAGCTTTCTAAGTCGGTTGATTTAATCCAAGTATCAAGTATAAGATGTCGAGTTGGATTAATGATTGATTTGCATGCAAGACGGAAATTAAACATCCATTTACCGTATTAGGTTTAGGGTGCATAACATGATCCATTTGTCTTAGTAAGGCATTTTGCAAATATGATTTTGAATAATCGAAATAGTCATCTGATCCATCCTATATCCGGGCTAACCGGAGTCGGGATCGTCCTAGACTAATGCTGGAAAGGAACAGGCCCTGTACCAGACGGCTATATGAGGCGCGAGCCAGCCGGCGGTGTAAGGGGCCTCCCTCTGGTTTTGAAAGTGAGAAATGGAGAGCCTGTTTAGGCGTGGGTTAGTCCACGGTTCATGTGCCGTGTTCTGACCTTTTAGAAAACGTTATAAAACGTGTTGAAAATGGGTATTTGAACCCGGTTTGATTTAAAGGGGGTCGTTTAGACCGCATTTGTTGATTTGAAGAACTAGACTCGAATAATCATCATTGTTTTGATAATATTCGGTGTCGGGTTCGATTTGACAAACTTGACATGAATAGTTTTGAAAATAATTATAGACTAATTATTTTAAGTCCATTTGAATATCATTAGTCGATACTCATCATCGTACCCGGGTTAAAATCCGGCATGGTATGTAGAACCAAGGATGACTTTATGTTGGTGACTAATATACTTGATTGAAAATGTAAAGAAATGGAATAAAAGGTTTTAAAATACCTTTTAAATGTCATTAACCAAATATTATCACCGAAACACGGATTTAACCGTCATGGTATGAGGAACCAAGGGTGAAAAATGCTTTATGGTTAAAACATATGAAATAAAACAAAAAGGGTTCGAAAATACTTGAAACGGTGAAACCGATTACAAATATGAAAAATGGATTAAAGGGAACTGGCGAGAACAAACACGGTTGATCTCTGGTCTGAACACCCCATTTAGGCGCGGGCAAGTTGGCGACTTAAGGGGCTTCTACCTCAGACCAAAAATCAGTTTTAGCTCGTTTATTTCATGTTTTGGTTCATGTTATGCATGTTTTAGCATGTTATAGTCATGAAACAAATGAAAACATAATAAAAGAGGATTTTTACACCCTCATACTTACATGTTTGATTATGGCGAGTGACCGACGTAAGCGTAATAACTCGTTTGATCGAAAAAGACTCGGTTTAAAACCGTTTTGGTAAGTAAAAAGAGTGTTTTAAGTTTAGTGATGGTGTAGTGGTCGAAGTGGTCGGTCAAGTGATTTAATGCACGATGACGGTACCAAACAATGTGTAAGGCTTGTATTTACGATCGGTAGGTCGTAAATACGTGTCGGATTGTGACTTAAGAAGTCGAGTCGAGAATTTTAAGGGAGAAAAGAGGGGGCGGACACTCGCGGAAGTCTCAAATGGGTGGCATTTGAGTGGTATTTATAGAAGAATGAGTGGTTGTGTGAGTTTTGAGCGACGTGGCCACTTGGGCTGCTGAAAGAGGCGCGAGCCACGTCGCGGTTCTTCGAGTTGTGTTGTCACTTTCACAACAAACGCAATCATGATTTGTTCTATCCTAGGTTTTGTAGTCACATGTTTGGTACTTGACCAACATGAATCCGGGAAAACTTAAGGTAGAAGATTTGAAATGTTTTGTTTTTGGTGGTTGACTCGGTTTGACTCGTTGTTGGAGTCGGGATTTGAATTTTTGAGTCGGTTTTTGGTCCGGTGTCGGTTTTGACTCTAGTTAGTGTCATTGCGACCCCGTCGTCGTGCATTAAACACTCCAGGTATTTTTGAAATGTTTTGAGATGTTTTATTTTCGAAATCGTTTTAAGTTTTCCGACGTAAAGTTGTACACAAACTGTCGATCAAACGCCGCTATTCCAAAACATGTTGTAGTCCGATAATCATCGGGTGTTTGTTGGAGTCTCAGCAGATCTCGGGTATCTCTGAGCCTCCACTTTGACCGAGGCTTAGACAGGGCGAAAGTCAAATTAGAGCCCCAAGTCAATCGAAGATTACAACCCGGAGACCCAAGCGACGTCGAGGCGGCTCGAAAGGATTCGGGCCAAGGACCCGCCGTCGGGAAGGGCGACGCCAAGGCGACTCGAGGGTACGAGTCAAGGACCCGCCGTCGAATGGGTTTAGAGTCTGTCGACTGTCCGTGCGGGTCGTTTAAAGTCCATTAGACTACGTACAAAGGCTCGCCAGCCATAAGAAGGAGTCATATCTGAGGCATCTTCGGATATGTCCTTGCGCGTTTGCGGATAAAGGCTCGCCAGCTGATGGTAAGGAAATGTACCCGAGGCATCTTCGGGATCTGTCCTTGAATGTTTACGGGCAAAGGCTCGCCAGCCATGACAAGGAAATGTACCCGAGGCATCTTCGGGATCTGTCCCTGGAAGGTTGCGGATAAAGGCTCGCCAGCCAAGACAAGAAAATGTACCCGAGGCATCTTCGGGATCTGTCCTTGAATGCTTGGGGACAAAGGCTCGCCAGCCATGACAAGGAAATGTACCCGAGGCATCTTCGGGATCTGTCCCTGGAAGGTTGCGGATAAAGGCTCGCCAGCCAAGACAAGGAAATGTACCCGAGGCATCTTCGGGATCTGTCCTTGAATGCTGCGGATAAAGGCTCGCCAGCCAAAGGTAAGGAAATGTACCCGAGGCATCTTCGGGATCTGTCCTTGAATGCTTGCGGACAAAGGCTCGCCAGCCAAAGGTAAGGAAATGTACCCGAGGCATCTTCGGGATCTGTCCTCGAATGCTACGGATAAAGGCTCGCCAGCCAAAGGTAAGGAAATGTACCCGAGGCATCTTCGGGATCTGTCCTCGAATGCTGCGGATAAAGGCTCGCCAGCCAAAGGTAAGGAAATGTACCCGGGGCGTCTTCGGGATCTGTCCTCGAATGCTTGCGGACAAAGGCTCGCCAGCCAAGGAGGCGGTCGATTAATGGACCATGGGAATAGCCGCATCAAGTGGGCTTGTTTCGAAAGTAGCGAACTCGTGATGCCGCTGTGGAAATAGTGAGTATGGATTTTCACTATCACTGTTTTTGGAATGAGCGGGTTCCGCGAGGAAGCCCCCTGCTGGTATTTGAAGGAATAGTGAATTTGGACTCTTCACCATTCGTCGTTCTTCTTTGAATTTGAAGTGGCAGTTTCGATCGCCGTTTGTTTTAATTTTGAAGGAAAATAGCAAATTTTAAGTTTGCTATTACGTTCGAAGTGACGGTTTATATGCCGCCGTTGACATTTGTAAGAAATAGTGAATTTGGATTCTTCACTATTGATTGAAGTGACGGTTTATGTTCCGTCGTTGATATTTGATGGAAATAGCGAATTTGGAATCTTCACTATTAATTAAAGTGACGGTTTATGTGCCGCCGTTGACACGTGATGAAAATAGCGAATTTGGAATCTTCACTATTAATTGAAGTGACGGTTTATGTGCCGCCATTGACATGTGATGGAAATAGCGAATTTGGAATCTTCACTATTAATTGAAGTGACGGTTTATGTGCCGCCATTGACATGTGTGGTGAGAATAGTGGAATTCAATTTCCTGCTATTATTTTGAAAATGACGGTTTTAATTGCCGTTGCTTAAAATTTGGAGAAATAGCGGTTTTTGAATTTTCGCTAGTTATTTTTGAAATTGAAGGAAAATAGTGAATTTGATTTCACCATTATTTTTGAAATTGGCGGTTTGATCGCCATTTGCTTGAAATTTTTGAAGGAAAATAGTGAATTTATTTTTCACTATTTTTTGTTTTTGAGGAAATGACGGTCCTTAATATCGTCATTGAAAACTTGAAGTTTATTACAGGAAATTGGGCTAAAGCCCAAAATTCGCTGAATAGAGCAAGGGGAGGCCTGGTTTAGGCGCGAGCCACCTGGCGAACCAAAGGGGCTTCCCTATTTTTCTGTAAAAGACGCGAGGTTGGTCCGCATATCAACCTCACTTCATCCTCAACCTTCGACACAAATAAACCACAAAAATCGTCATTGTTGGACCTTTGCTTGCTTTCACTTGTGTCATCATCAACAATGTCATCTCAAGGTATGTATTTCCTCTTGAATCCATTTAAATTTGTTGATCCTTAGCTTGATTGAATTAGGGCGAATTTTACCCTAGAAAATCGAATTGGGCGTTTTTTATTGAGCCCATTTCAAGTGAAATTGATGCTTGCATTAGGTTAGAAACCTGTTTAGGAGTATAGGGGTGCTTTTAGTTTGCATTTTGGTCCCCGTTCCCGCTCCCTATGCTTGAAAAACGTGAGTGAGGCGAGAAACCGTCTCATTTCGCAATGCCAAGTTTATTTGCTAGGGTAGTGGGTCCCACTAGGTTGCATTGTAGTTGGGAAAACCCGTATTCGCCATTTATGGACCTTCATTGGATAATGTGGGCAAAATTGGATTTTTGCCTTTTGTGACGGTCTTATGTCTGACAAAATAAGCGCCTGTTTGAGCTTGAATTGAGTCAGTTTGCCTTGAAATGGACCTTATTGGTAATTTAGGTCACCTTGAGGCGTGATAAAATCACGTTTGCCTTTTTGCGGTCGCTTTTTGAATTTTGACCGGTTTAGGCTCAAATTAGCGTATGAATTGCCTTTTTGAGCCGCAGAAAAATACCCATTGTGTCGGGAATGTATTTTGGTTTGTTGGCGGAACTTGTAGGGGTCTTGAAATGCCGTTTTTGTGGTTTTGACTCGTCTTTTGCTTGAAAAGAGGGGCGAGTCGTTTTAAATTTGTGTTCTTTTTGTGAATTGTTTTATTTGGTTGGATTTTGGGCGGGATTGCCCTTGTTTTGCATTGCATGTTGTTGTTGTTTTTGTTTGGATTTCTCCGTTTCATGCCGTCGTAATGTCGAAATATCGGCTGACGTTTTTTTTGTTTGTTCTTTTGATAACAGGGTATCGTTTGGGACCTATGGGGCCCGTTGTTGAGGCCTTGGAGGAGGAAGACGATCCTGGAGAGGAAGAGACGACCGAGGAGGCTGCCGGATTTGAGGCAGTCGTGGAGGATGCTTCCGTAGAGGAGGAGAGGCGGCTGACGTGGCCGGTTTGTCCTTTTCGTTGTGGCTCATAGACAGGATGGCTGATGATTGGGGGTCAGCACCGGAGTGGTGCATTGCATCATGGTTCTTGACCTTCTCATCATCCGAAGTCTGCAAGACACTGTCTTCATTTTTGTCGTGGAGCCGGAACGGGGTATTACCATAATGGTAATCACCTCTGCTTCCGTTTTTGCTCCTCTGTTTCTTGTGTTGCTCCCTTTCTTTTCTGTTTGAGAGGATAGAGAGTGCTTAGTTCGGTAGGCGGCAGATAGCCTCCAGTTCGTTGTCTTAGGCCAGTGTCTGTATGATAGACGGTCGTTTTAGGCCAGTGTCTGTACGATAGACGGTAGTTTTAGGCCAGTGTCTGTATGATAGACGTCTGTACTGGGCCCTGTTTGTATGGTCAGTTGTCCATATCAAACGTGTGTCGATGTATTTTGCGTAAGGCGGTTTGTATATATGTGTTTTTGGATTGTGGTTCATTTTGTGATTTTTGGCTTTTTTTTGTGTTGTGTTTCGGAGGTGCGCTGTTGGCTGTCGATTCTCCTTTCGCTTTGCACCAGTTCCTGCATCGTTAGTGTAGAAAAACAGGCAACAGATAGCACATATGCAAAAATGCAAACATGTAGAAGCATTTGATTGAAAACCAAAATTAACCAAGATGACTTGAAGTTAAAATTGAAATTTTGAAATGAATTTTGAAAATTCCGTGACAAATCATCACGTTCGGAATTCAAAAGGAATTGATTTGAAAATTTGAGCAATTAACTCGTGTCGTGAATTAAATTGCATCGAAATTATTGAAATTGATTTGCGACTCGAAAAATTCAAACTCAAACCGTCAGGAAAGAATTTTTTTTTTTAAAAGGATTTTTGCGAGTATATTTGATTTTTGAGGTCAAAACTCGAATTTGTGAGTGCTTGAATTTTGATGAAAATTGATGTCGTGTTATCAATTTCCGAATTTGATTTTTGCTGGGAAAATTGCGAAAAAGCAAAAAATTTTCGGAATTTCGACTGACATGGAAACGATCCATCGCGGATCGGGGCGACTAGCCCTTCCCCCCTTAAAAAAAGAAAGAAAATCCGTATGTTTAAAGCTGCGTCATGGAAACCGTATCGGATTTCGTAAAACGTGAAAACAAGGAAATGTGAGTGTGAGGAAACACAAAGTATCATGGATCATCCCGAAGAGGCGCGAGCTTCCTGGCAGGAGGTTTGAGGTGTCAGGAGAAAGCACAAGTTGAAAGAGACAAGTCAACAGCGGGAATCCTGGAGAAGCCTCAAAGAGGCGCGAGCAGCTTGGCGATGGAAGCCGGCTCTCCCCTTTTTCGGAAAAAATGCGCTGGTCATTTTGTGTAAATAGGGACGTTTGCGCTTCATTGTTTCATCATCCGAAACACAAAATCATCTCTACAAAACCTCTTCTTCTTCCACAAAAATATTTCATGGATGCTTTTGAGAACGCATTGCGACAATGGTGCCGGGATTTATCGCCTCCCGAAAAGTATCAACTCGTTTGCATGGGAGTTGGTCAATTGTTGGTGCTTCGTCAAGTCAAGGTGCAACCTTCGTTCCTTGAAGCATGTTCTCGGTTTTGGGATTCGAAACATCATATTTTCGTTTTCCCGAAAGGTGAGCTTTGCCATCTTGCCGAAGAAGTTGGAGCCATTGGTGGGTGGCCGGGTTGTGTTCCGGTGCTTCCTCCTACTCGGTTGTGCTATAAGGAGAAATTCCGTTCCATGTTGGGTTTGTCGACGAGTCAAGTCAACTTCCTCCTTGCTCCTCATGGTGTGGATATGTTGGCTCTTATCAACATCTTTTCAAACCGATTAGATGTCAACGTTTCGGAGGTGGCTAGGAGAAGGGCTCTTGCCTTTTGCCTTGTCCATGTGTACCTCTTTGTTGATGCTTTGAAGAAGGAGGGGCGAAAATGCTATGGTAGCATGACCCTTATTCATGTGGTTGAGAAAATGGAGCATGGTAGAGATCTATCATGGTTGGTGCTTGGCGAGATCATCCAAGCCTTGGACAAGGAAGGCTCTTGTGGAGAAGCGCCTTCGTTCGGATCCCCAAGGATCCTTCAAGTGTGGCTATTGGAGAGGCTAAGGTATGTAGAGCCTCCGGTTGATTCTTCTTCTTACTCCTTCCGTCATCTCACCATGAGGAAGAAGTTGTACCCGGATAGTTTTGCTTCCACCGACGCCTATTGGGCCGCGAGATTGGCGGAGGAGGGTGGTCCTCATATCCGTTGGGTGGTGCCGTGGTGGCACTTGAGGTCCTTCACGGGGTTGCCCACTTCAGGTGCTAGTCCTCGTTCTTTGATGGTGGTGGGTTTAAAGGTTGTTTCCTTCATATATCCCGAAAGGCTCATGAGGCAAATGGGGCGTCAACAAAAGGTGCCCGCTCAGGATGCTCTTGTCCAAGAGAATGTTTTCCGGAACTCCGAGCTTGTGGAGGTCTTTGAAAGATGGTGGGCCACTCGGCCGCTTTGGGAGGCGCCAAACCCCGTTGCCACGACATGGGTGACTCCTGCTTATGTCAAGTGGTCACGAGCTCCGTCCTTGGAAGAGAGATCCAAAGTTCGTAAGGACGAGGTTGTCGATTTGAAGTATCGAGAGGTTGGCAAGGCCAACCGTGCCTTCTTTGAGGAGTATGTTGATGGGGCTACTCCGATGTGATGAGACCACCGAAGAGGAGGAGTTCCGGCCCCAAGAATATGGTGGGTCATGCATTGGCTCGTCTTGGGTCGAATATGGGGTCTTGTGCTAGACCGGAGGCCATCGCCGTCTTAGATCCGTTGAGGATCCGTTCCGAGGAGGAAGTCCATGCTAGGCGGGCCAACAAGAAGAACAAGGGGAAGATGTACCCCAAGGGAAAAGGCAAGGGTAGAATGGAAGAGTGAAGACCTCCATTACCCACTTTATTATTATGTTGTATTATTATCGTGGGTTTTTATTATGTTGTACTAGCTAGTTATTGTATGTTTTGTGCTAGTTTTATTATGTGAGGTGTTTTAGTTGACACCTTAGCTTTGACAAGTTGTAGACTCGTCGAGCTTTATTTGTTGTTGAAATTGTAATCCCTCCCATTATTAATTAAATAAGAGGATTGCCCGTGTCGAAAATTGTGAACGCTTGTTTCTTCCATCCATTTGGTAAAGGCAATTTGATTTGAATCGTCCTAAACATTTGCACTTGGGAAAGTGGCATTTTGTGGAAAGGGAGAAAGGCTTATTTTGTATTTCGGTGGGAAAGGGAATGGTTTTCCCTTTCTTCTTTTTTTTGGATGTTTTTTGTATGTGGGATTTTTGTATGGGGATGGTTGTTTTTGATTGTGGGAATGGTTGTATCCTCCTTGTGTAAGGAAGGACTGCCTACGTATTCACCCGAAGAGGTGAAATCAAACCATGATCGTAGTTCGAAATGTTTTGTAAATTTGATTGGGTTTTGTGGTTGTATCCCTCATGCATAAGAGGGACTGCCTACGTATCCACCTGAAGAGGTGAAATCAAACCATGCTCGTACTTCAGGGGGTTTGTTTTAGTGCAAATGGACGTTGCCTTTGACAGATCAAAGGACATTCGAAACGGGCAAGGTGCCGCAGCTTAGACTCGATAAAACATGCAGTTTAAAATCAGAACATGTTGAGGAACTTGACTTAAAAAGGGTTGAGGTCGTTGCTAGTCGTAAAACTAGGCTAGGTCATTGGTTGCTATGGTTCAAGGATAGTATTTCTTGAGTTGGTCTAGGTTGGTCGGGTTTGTAAAGTCCTCTCCATCTAGGTCACTCAGTCTCACTGCGCCCCCCGAAAGTATTTTCTTGACAAAGGTATGGCCCGGCCCAGTTAGGTTTGAATTTCCCCCTCGGATCGACGGGTAATGGTGCTCGAACTGACTTGAGGACCAAGTCGCCCTCCTGGATGTTTCTGGGTTTAACCTTCTTGTTGAACGCCCGTTGTATACGTCGTTGGTATAGCTAGACGTTGTGCAAGGCGTTGAGTCGCCGTTCGTCTAGAAGAGTGAGTTGCTCGTACCTTTGGCGGGTCCATTCCGCCTCAGGGACTTGACTCTCCAGTAGGATGCGTAGAGAAGGGACCTCTAACTCTACCGGTTGAACCGCCTCCATGTCGTAAGCTAGGTAGAAGGGTGTGCCGCCTGTTGGTGTTCGAGTGGAGGTTCGGTATCCCCATAGTGCGAATGGGAGTTTGCTCGGCCAATCGCGGTAGTTGTCCTGCATTTTCTTGATAATTGTGACAAGAGTTTTGTTAGCTGCCTCCACCGCTCCGTTAGTTTGGGGACGGTAGGGGGATGATCGATGTCGTTTGATCTTGTATTTGTCTAGCAAAGCCTGAGTTTCCGCCCGGAAGTGAGAGCCTTGATCGCTGATGATTTCATGGGGTACCCCATATCGGTAGATGATGTTGTTTTGAATGAACTTGGCCACTTGTTTGGCAGTCAAGACTGCATATGACTGTGCTTCTACCCATTTGGTGAAGTAGTCGATGGCGACGAGGACGAAGCAATGCCCCTTGGTGCCTGTCGGGTTGACTTTCCCGATGATGTCAATGCCCCAGGTTGAGAAAGGCCAGGGTGATGTCATGGTGTATAAAAGGGATGGTGGTATGTGTTGTACGTTGGCGAAGATTTGGCAATTGTGGCAATGTTTGACGTAGTTACGGCAATCGGCTTCCATGGTGGTCCAGTAGTAACCTAGCCGCGTGATTTTCCGTGTAAGCATCATTGCACTCATGTGAGGGCCACATTCTCCGTCGTGAACCTCTCCCATGACTTTCTTGGCTTTGTGATGGTCAATGCAAAGGAGGAGAATCCCTTGGGGTGTTCTTTTGTATAATTGGTCTTGGTTTATCACGAATTGTGATGCAAGTAAGCGGATGGCTCTTTGTCCTCTTTGATCAGAGTTGGGAGGGAATTCGTTTTTGGTTTTGTAATTGAGGATGGCTTGGTACCAAGGTTCATCATGGCTTTCCTCGTCGTCGATAATGGCACAAATGTGAGCTGGCTCGCTCCTTCTTTCGACACATAGGGGCATTGATGTCATGTTGTCAGGTATGTTGACGAGTGCGGCCAGTTTTGCCAGGGCATCAGCAAATTGATTTTCCTCTCGTGGCAAGTGGAAGTAGTCGACTTGGTCGAAGAACTCGGCCTCTTGATTAATCTTTGCTCGGTAGGGAGCTAAGCTGTTAAATCGGATTTTTCATGATCCGGACACCTGATTGATGATGAGCGAGGAATCGCTGTGGACCCTCAGTCTCTTGATGCTAAGTGTGATGGCTGCTTGTAGGCCGATAAGGAATGCTTCATATTCAGCGGCATTGTTGGTGACGGCGAAGTCTAGCTTGACCGAGATCGGAACATGTTCTCCCTCTGGTGATATTAGAAGGATTCCAACCCCGAAGCCTCTCAGATTAGATGGACCATCGAAGTATAGGTCCCATGCGTCGGAGTCGGCACAAAGGATGTCTTCGACAGGAAGTGACCATGTGTCGGTCGTTGGGTCTTCGTTGACGGGATTTTCTGCTAGGAAATCGGCAATTGCTCTTCCCTTGATAACCTTGAGGGCTACAAATTTGAGATCAAACTCGGACAGCATCAGTGTCCACCTAGACAGCCTTCCGTTTAGTACGGGTTTTTCGAAGATGTATTTAACCGGGTCTATCTTGGAGTAGATGTGGACCGAGTAGCTGAGCATGTAATGCCGCAGCTTCTTTGTTGACCATATTAGGGCAAGGCATGTCTTTTCCAGTTGGGTATACCTCGTCTCGTATTCAATGAACTTTTTGCTGATGTAGTAGATAGCTCGTTCTTCGTTGCCAACTGTTTGTGCTAACATTGCTCCAATGGCTGTGTTGGTAACAGTCAGGTATAGGGATAGAGGAATCCCCGGTTGAGGTGGCATGAGGACAGGAGGTTTGGATAGGATTTCCTTTATCCTGTCGAAGGCTTTTTGACAGTCGTCGTCCCAATTGGTGTGATCGGAGGCGCGAAGCTTCTTGAATATTGGTTCGCAAATCATAGTGAGTTTGGCAATGAACCGGCTGATGTACTGGACCTGACCGAGAAATCCCCGAATCTCCTTCTCGTTCCTAGGCCGAGGCATTTGTTGAAGGGCTTTGATTTTGGTTGGATCAATCTCAATGCCTCTTTTGCTGAGGACATGTCCTAAGAGTTTTCCGGAGGTGACCCCGAATGCACACTTTTGAGGATTTAGTCTCATGTTATATTTCCATGAGTACGAGCGAAGAATTTCCGGAGGGCATCGATGTGGCCGTCCCGTTCTTTTGATTTGACGATCATGTCATCGACATATACCTCTACCTCCTTGTGCATCATATCATGTAGGAGAGTGGTAGCGGTTCTTTGATAGGTTGCTCCGGCGTTGATGAGGCCGAAAGGCATGACCGTGTAGCAATATGTACCCCACTGTGTAGTGAACGCAGTTTTGTGCATGTCTTCCTCGCCATCTTAATCTCAGGTTGTAACCAAAGATACCCGTCCATGAAGGATAGGAGAGCATGCTCGGTGGTATTGTCTACCAAAGTATGTCAATATGTGGCAAAGGGAGGTCGTCCTTTGGACTCGCCTTGTTCAGATCCCTGAAGTCGACGCAAACCCGAATTCTTCCGTCTTTCTTTGGTACTGGCACAATGTTGGCCACCCAATCCGAGTATTCAGACACCTTGATAAAACCAAATTGAACTGTTTATCCACTTCTTCCTTGATTTTTAGGGCCCACTCAGGACGCATCCGGCGTAGCTTCTGCTTCACATGTTTAGCCCCAGGTTTAATGGGTATCCGGTGCTCTGCAATTTCTCTGTCAATCCCAGGCATGTCTCTGTAAGACCAGGCGAACACGTCCTTGTATTCGTGGAGGAGGTCAATGAACTGTTGTCTTTCCGAGGGGTCCAGGGTTGTCCCTATCCTAAGTTCTTGAGGTGTATTGTCGGTTCCTACGTTAATAGGCTCGGTCTCCTCAATGATGGGGGTTCTGATTTCCCGCTTGTCAAGTTCTTTGGCTAGGTGAGGTGGGTAGTCACTCAAGTCAAATTCCTCATAGTCATTCAGAATTGCATTGCAGTTAAATTGAGACGAGTCATAAGCAAACTTAGCGTTCATTAAGTTTACACGAGCGAAAAGCTCGGAAAGGACAGACATCTCATGGTCACCGGGCGACACAACAGAGGAAGTGGCCCCGGAATGTGCTCCAGGTTGTCACCTTTCATGGGAGTGGGGGTGACCCTAGTAGACTCAGCCTCTGAATCAGCCACGACTTTGTGATAAAATAGTGGGAAGGGGACCTTGACTGGGTCATTAGGAGTGTTAGTAGCTATGACAGACTCTGACTCCGACTCAGACTCAGACTTAGATCCTTCTTCACTTCCCTCCTTGAACATAGGGCCTTCTCCAGTTGTTATCTTGAGAATGCGGCCTTGGCGATCGGTCCATTTGACGGTCTTCCTCCAGCCTTGGGTAGCTTTCTCCGGGTCAGTATCGGAGATCAAGGCGGTTGGATCAAATTGATTGTCTTTCAGGGCGATGTTGATGATATCCTCATAGTCGAGGTGTTTGACGTTATCTTCCCCAAAGAGGAGTGTGACAGCTTGTCCGTCAAGGCATGGTGACGGCTTTGACTCAGTTGATGTAGCTTCGATGTTGTCGGGGATAAAGTAGCAGTCCTGGAAGACTTCCACTCCCGGGTACCTAGCCTTCACCACAGAGTCATAGATTGGCTTCGGAAAGCCATGGTAGAGCTCGGACTCTCTCTCGGGGACAAAGTATCCGTTGAGAGTCAGATGGTAGGGAAGGAGGATAATCCCGTGCTTCTCGCGTTTTCGGACTAGGAGGTTCATCTCTTGGATATCTTCGTTGGTAGGTTCATATCCCAGCCCAAAGGGAATGTTGGGGACCTTAGCCTGTTTCAAGGGAGGCAATGGGTCTTTCAGTGGATTGAGCGGCAAACCCGGGAAATAACCTTGAAGCATCATAATACGGTTGACCGTGAGGTTGGTGAACGGATCACAATCAGAGGGCGTCAATTCATCAGTTATGGCGTTCACGGCTTGGAAACCCCACATTTCATTATCATCCTCCTCAATGGCTTGGGAGGCTGTCTCCTTTCTCATGACTGCCTAGATCGGGGAAGCGGGAATTGTGATCGTTTTCCCGTTAAAAGGGACCCTAATCTTCTGGTGGAGAGTTGAGGTGACCGCCTTGACGGCGTGAATCCAGGGACGTCCCAGGAGCATGTTGAAGGACGCGTCGATGTCGACCACTTGAAAATTGGTTTGTCTTTCTAGTGGCCCGGTTGCGACGGTCAAACTGACTAGCCCAGCGACCTTGCGACGAGTGTCGTCGTAGGCGCGTACTCCTTGATTCGTCGGGACCAAATCAGATTTCTTGATACCCAGCCTGTGGGCAGTCTTGAGAGGAATGACATTCACCGCGGAACCGTCATCCACGAGGACCATGGGTATATTTTTCTGGAGGCATTGTACGGTGATATACAGGGCCAGGTTATGATTGGCTCCGAACGGAGGGATATCCTCGTCGGAGAGGACGACTGGGTTGTTCAGATCAGGGGCGTCCCTCGTCATGTGTGCCATTATTTCTTCTGGGGAAGAGGTGGAGGGCACGGTTAATTTTCCCAAGGCCTGCCGATGCTCAAAAGACGTTGCGATCAGTTGCCAGATCGAGATCTCGGCTTTTGCTTTCTCGGTTGTTTCGATTTGAGTTCTCAGGAGCCTTTGGTTGAGTGTCCACCTCTGGGACGATTTGGTCATTCGTCGTTGGAACGACCGTTGGATTGTTCGGATTCTGATAGGGACGTCCGGACCGGGTGAGATGCCCTATTTCTTTCGCCCGCTTCTCCTTCCCTGGGATGGTATAGACGTCCTCAACGTCATCTCTCCAGATGCCGTTAATTTCGGAGTCTCGAGGGTACCTCGGAGGGGTGTTCCTCGGTGGGCAGTTCTTGTGAGGGATACTTTTGTGAGGGCGATTTTTATGGGGGTAGTTATTTTGAGGGTAGTTATTTTGAGGGTAGTTATTTTGAGGGTGATTTTCGTGAGGTCTATGCCAGAATGGTCGCGGGAGCAATCCCTCCTGGGGTGGGTAGTTTTGAATGCTTGGGGAACTCTCCCTCGGGCGCGGTGCTGGGGGATTGAAGATGAGTCGACGGTAGGCGTCGTCGAGTCGGGTGATTCTCTCAGAGAGACTGGCTATGGCCTCCTCAACTTGTTGAAACATAGTGAGCATAGTGGCAGCACTAAACACAAACACTCCGTCTGAAGGATATTTTTCCATAGCATTCACCTCGTCATCAACTGGCAGGATGAGGTGAGAGCAGTCTAGGGTCGGCTCATCGTCAGAGATGGCGTGAATTCCCAGGGGATTCGTTTTGTTGTTCGGTTTAGTTGGTGGGGGTAAAGGCAAATCTCCTTTCTCAATCATGTCTTGAATGAGGTGCTTGAGTTTGAAACAAGTTTCGGTATCATGCCCTTTCCCTCGATGATACCGACAAGAAGCATTGGGGTTCCGGAACCGGACTTCTTGGCATCGGTCGGATCCGGGTGGGTCCGATCGGTTGTAACTTCCCCTGGTCCATGAGTCTTTTCAGGGCACTTGCGTAAGTCGACCCTATGCTGGTAAACACTCTCTGGGGGCGCTCAGTTTTCTTAGTAGATGGTTCAACGAGGTTAACCTCATCAATCTTGTTTGTCTGGCCATAGTGGCAGCACTAAACACAAACACTCCGTCTCAAGGATATTTTTCCATAGCATTCACCTCGTCATCAATCGGCGGGATGAGGTGAGAGCGATCTAGGGTCGGCTCATCGTCGGAGATGGCGTGAATTCCCCGGGGGATTCGTTTTGTTGTTCGGTTTAGTTGGTGGGGGTAAAGGCAAATCTCCTTTCTCAATCATGTCTTGAATGAGGTGCTTGAGTTTGAAACAAGTTTCGGTATCATGCCCTTTCCCTCGATGATACCGACGGTAAGCATTGGGGTTCCGAACCGGACTTCTTGGCATCGGTCGGATCCGAGGTGGGTCCGATTGGTTGTAACTTCCCCTGGTCCATGAGTCTTTTCGGGGCACTTGCGTAAGTCGACCCTATCTTTGCCGGTAAACACTCTCTGGGGCGCTCGGTTTTCTTAGTAGATGGTTCAACGAGGTTAACCTCATCAATCTTGTTTGTCCGGCCATAAGGGCGAGATCCGGTTGAGGTGGATCCCGATAACCTCTCCGGTGGTATTTGCTAAGACACCCTTTCGGAGGTCGTCCTCACGCGCGTCCCAAGAATCTCGGATCTTGGAAGGTCTTGATATTCGATACCTCGGTAGGTTGGTATAAACCGGGCGGAGATTGTTGACAAACTTTTCCACCAAAGTTGACTCACTCGGCTTCCTGACCAATTGAGTACTCACCCTCCTCCAACGGGTTAGGAACTCGGTGAACCCCTCCTTGTCGTTCTGGGTTAGTACTTCGAGAGTACGGGTATTGGCCTGAATCTCGACGTTATCGGCATACTGTTTGGCAAACTCTACTGCGATCTCATCCCAAGTAGTAAGGTTTTTCGGATCAAGGGAGTAGTACCATTGGCGAGGAATCGGCTCCAAAGAGGATGGTAAGATCCGGGTAAAAAGTCCCTGTTTGACCCCTTTAATGGCCATGTAGTCCTTGAAAGTACGGATGTGGTTGAGTGGGTCCTCCACTCCCTTGAACTTAGGCACATCAGTCAGGGTGAAGTTGTCAGGTAATTGGTCCCCAACAGGTTCGAACCTTCAGTTGTTCTCAAGATGGATATTGTTACCCCGGGCTAGGAGCTACTCTTCCAAGAGCTTGACCTCTTCTCGATTCCAATCGAGGTGGGGTATTATGTTCCCCGCCTTGTTCTCCAGGGCGTCGATACGGGTCTCGACGCGATCCAGGGTGACCTTAAGGGCGGTAAGCGGTGGCTAGCCGATCGCCAGACATCTCTTGTTGTTGTCATTGTTGTTGTTGGACGAAGGCAAGACGGGGCCATGGCTCGAGGCGAAAAAACGGCTCACATTACAACTCAATCGACACGGTTCCAAGACCAACGCATCAACACAAAGGACGAGACAAAGATCAGACTCAACAAGACGGGGGCGACCGTGTGTGGTCCCTCGGTGCTGACTCGATTTATGACGTGACGGTGTTTGACCGAACCTTTGACATGAGTCCAACATGACGGCGTGACGCCATTGGACGGGTCTCGCGGTGAGACGACTCATAAGTAAAGACCCATAAGTACGTTTGCTTTGACTCGATAGAGACGAGGCGGAATTGGAATGGTGGACTGAAGTTTTCGAAAATAGAAATTTTCAAAAAGATTCATTTGTCGCTTTAATGGACGGCTTCCGAAGATAGAAATCTCCGCAATTCGATCAGTTGAAAGGGGTCGTCTTAAGTTTATTTGCAAAAGACGGTTTTGAGTTTGAGTCGGCTCGGAAAACAGTGCATTGTTTCCCAAGACGGTTTTTTTTGAAATTCAAAATTGTATATTTTGAAAATCGAGTTTGAAATGTTTGAAGAGGTCTCGGGGACGGTGTATGGTCCTCGGGATCTCAAAAGTGTCTCGAGAAAAAGGTGTGTGCTTTTCTCGGGTTTTGGAAGAGCCATTGTCGGCGCGAAACGGGTTAAAATCCGTGTCTAGACGCGGCGATTATAACGGCGTAAAAAGGTGATTTGAAATGGTTATACAAAACCGGGTTCGAAAATCGTCATTACGACGGCCTAGAAAGGCGTGTTAAAATGGTTATACAAAACCGGGTTTGAAAATCGTCATTACGACGGCCTAGAAAGGCGTGTTGAAATGGTTATAAAAACCGGGTTTGAAAATCGTCATTACGACGGCCTAGAAATGCGTGTTGAAATGGTTATAAAAACCGGGTTTGAAAATCGTCATTACGACGGCCTAGAAAGGCGTGTTGAAATGGTTATACAAAACCGGATTTGAAAATCGTCATTACGACGGCCTAGAAAGGCGTGCAACGGTCGGTGAAAGACCAAGGTTTGAAATGGCCATTATAACGGCGCAAAAAGGTGTTTTTGAAAGTTTTAAAAATGACACGGAAGGACTTATGATCAAGTAGCACATAAGCACTCGCGGTTCATTATATTATGCATTATGCTGACACGGGTTTTGGCTTAAGAGGATGGGTTACACACCAAGCAATCAAACCCCGATTTGCGAGAGGGATACCAATCCAAACAAAATGTGTAAGGAGGGTGCCCTAGCCTCGTGCTCGAAAGTGATGAAAGCTCTTTGACGAAACAGAAATGTGTAACGTCAATGGTATGCTTGACTCAATCGGGATTCGAAACGCGGGGATGAGAAAACCCACGCCGATGAGACGAGCCAATTGGTCGAAAAGGGTTAGGTTGTGGGCCCGGACAAGGAACCCGACCGTGACCGTAATATCAATTAATGCATTCCAACCAAGACCTCGTTCGAGTCTCACCATCTAGGGATTACAAAGACGTAAGTGTCCTAGTTCTCCCCAGCGGATTCGCCAATCTGTGGACACGGCCAACCTGCGAGCCCACTTCGATCTGTGGACATGCAGCGGTCTTTTGAAAGCCACGCTCGGCGGCGTAAAAATGCTTTCGACCGGATCGTTTTAGATCGGTCGGTTTCGTCTCGGTAAGGGTCTCGAAACGATTAGAGATGTTCGGAGTCGCCACCAAGCATTTGTGGGATGCCTGGAACCCGTTCGAATTCCACTTTATACCTCGGTCAAATCGAAGCACAAAGCAGCGTTTGACATAGGTACTAAAGATAAGGAAATCGTCCCTCTTTAGCATCCTATCTCTAGAATGACTCTCGTACGCCCTGGATAAGGTCGTCCACTATCCAAAGTTTCTGAGTAAGAGGTGAAGGTACGTATTGGGAAGCCCTTTAATCAGACGCCCAATCCCGCCCGCGTTAGCGGCCTCTACTGATCGATCTTGGTTGGTTGAATGCAAAAGTTGATAAAACGGTTTAAATGCATGAATGCGCATCCAATAATTTAAACCTAACATGTGAGAGCTTTCTAAGTCGGTTGATTTAATCCAAGTATCAAGTATAAGATGTCGAGTTGGATTAATGATTGATTTGCATGCAAGACGGAAATTAAACATCCATTTACCGTATTAGGTTTAGAGTGCATAACATGATCCATTTGTCTTAGTAAGGCATTTTGCAAATATGATTTTGAATAATCGAAATAGTCATCTAATCCGTCCTATATCCGGGCTAACCGGAGTCGGGATCGTCCTAGACTAATCTTTGGAAGGGAATGTGCCCCGCACTGACAGACGGCTATATGAGGCGCGAGCCAGCCGGCGGTGTAAGGGGCCTCCCTATGGTTTTGAAATTGAGAAATGGAGAGCCTGTTTAGGCGCGGGTTAGTCCACGGTTCATGTGCCGTGTTCTGACCTTTTAGAAAACGTTATAAAACGTGTTGAAAATGGGTATTTGAACCCGGTTTGATTTAAAGGGGGTCGTTTAGACCGCATTTGTTCATTTGAAGAACTAGACTCGAATAATCATCATTGTTTTGATAATATTCGGTGTCGGGTTCGATTTGACAAACTTGACATGAATAGTTTTGAAAATAATTATGGACTAATTATTTTAAGTCCATTTGAATATCATTAGTCGATACTCATCATCGTACCCGGGTTAAAATCCGGCATGGTATGTAGAACCAAGGATGACTTTGTGTTGGTGACTAATATACTTGTTTGAAAATGTAAAGAAATGGAATAAAAGGTTTTAAAATACCTTTTAAATGTCATTAACCAAATATTATCACCGAAACACGGATTTAACCGTCATGGTATGAGGAACAAAGGGTGAAAAATGCTTTATGGTTAAAACATATGAAATAAATAAAAAGGGTTCGAAAATACTTGAAACGGTGAAAACCGATTACAAATATGAAAAATGGATTAAAGGGAACTGACGAGAACAAACACGGTTGATCTCTTGTCTGAACACCCCATTTAGGCGCGGGCAAGTTGGCGACCTAACGAGCTTCTGCCTCAGACCAAAAATCAGTTTTGGCTCGTTTATTCCATGTTTTGGTTCATGTTATGCATGTTTTAGCATGTTATAGTCATGAAACAAATGAAAACATAATAAAAGAGGATTTTTACACCCTCATACTTACATGTTTGGTTATGGTGAGTGACCGACGTAAGCGTAATAACTCGTTTGATCGGAAAAGACTTGGTTTAAAACCGTTTTGGTAAGTAAAAAGAGTGTTTTAAGTTTAGTGATGGTGTAGTGGTCGAAGTGGTCGGTCAAGTGATTTAGTGCACGATGACGGTACCAAACAATGTATAAGGCTTGTATTTACGATCGGTAGGTCGTAAATACGCGTCGGATTGTGACTTAAGAAGTCGAGTCGAGAATTTTAAGGGATAAAAGAGGGGGCGGACACTCGCGTAAGTCTCAAATGGGTGGCATTTGAGGAGTATTTATAGGAGAATGAGTGGTTGTGTGAGTTTTGAGCGACGTGGCTACTTAGGCTGCTCTAAGAGGCGCGAGCCACGTCGCGGTTCTTCGAGTTGTGTTGTCACTTTCACAACAAACGCAATCATGATTTGTTCTATCCTAGGTTTTGTAGTCACATATTTGGTACTTGACCAACATGAGTCCGGGAAAACTTAAGGTAGAAGATTTGAAATGTTTTGTTTTTGGTGGTTGACTCGGTTTGACTCGTTGTTGGAGTCGGGATTTGAATTTTTGAGTCGGTTTTTGGTCCGGTGTCGGTTTTGACTCTAGTTAGTGTCATTGCGACCCCGTCGTCATGCATTAAACACTCCAGGTATTTTTGAAATGTTTTGAGATGTTTTATTTTCGAAATCGTTTTAAGTTTTCCGACGTAAAGTTGTACACAAACTGTCGATCAAACGCCGCGATTCCAAAACATGTGTAGACACCTCATTTCTGCACCTCTCGCAAACCACCCGGTGATGATTGGGCCGCATGTTTGACACGCGGAACGATTTGTGACAATTCGTAAGATTATCGTCAAGTGATTGCTCAAATATTAATGTCTACCTCTTAGTTGTCATCTACGTCCCGATACGGTCGTTTTGACAAGAATTAGAGTTCATTCGAGTCCGGCCTAAAACCGTCTCCATTTTCTCGATAACCGTTAAATCCCGAGTCGAATGTTCGGAATGTTCCGGATATTTCTATTCCATATTTCATAAATTTTATCTTTTGGCAAATAATATCCCGTAATATTCATATAAGATATTAAGGAAGTCGAATTATTTCCGTCCTACCATAACTCAAACGCGAAATCTTTCTTCAAAGAGGAAACCTCCGGGAACAGACGCAAGCGGCGCCGCGCCTCTTCCAAGAGACGCAGTGTCTCCGCGCCTCTTCCCAGCCCTTTTCGCATGTTTCACGTATCTTTTTCATATCTTTCCGAGATTCACTTCCAAAGAGTCTCCGAAACCCTAATTCCTTCACGTGATTAGTATAAATAGGAGCCTTCGCTCCTCATATTTCTCACGCGAGTGTCCGCCCTTCTCTTCTCCCTTTGCATTCTAGACTTTGTTCTTACTTTTTGGCGTCTACGTGCTTGAACTTTCGACCACGTAAGCTCGGATCCTTCTGAGTACCAGCCTCCCCGTTTGCATGACCGACCAATTTGACCAACTACACATCAATCAACTTAATTAATTAATCGTTTTCCTCTTACGAGGGCACTTTCTTTGCATTCGCGTCGAGCATCACTAATCGATATCTTAGTCCTTCTCGTTTCGTCAACATGTAAGTCTGAGGGTGTATAATCTCTCTTTTATTTATTGTATTTTAATTATTGTATCACAATTGTAAGGTTTACGTCGAAAATACCATTAAAACCGATTTATAAAACCGTGCTTTAAAACCTCTTTTACGGATTTCCAGAAGACAAACCGTAGAGAAAGGATGCAGCAACTGCTGCGCCTCTTCGAAGGAGCGCAGTTCCTGCTGCGCCTCTTCGTGAGGCTGCCGCAGTTCCTGCTCCTTTCTTCGTTCGTCCTCTGTTATTCGTCCCAAATTCTTTTATTTGTTTCGTTTGTTTGTTAATTCTCCGTCATCATAGCATATAATTCACATGTATATTGTAATCATCATTCATTAACATGTTTTAATTATCACAAATCCGACTTAAATCCCAAATAATCCAATATTTGCGGGTTTTCGTCATTAAATTCAATTCCGGGTTGTAGAGATTCAATTTGTCAATATTGGGTTTCTGGAATTCGTCTTTGATATAGTTTACATCTGTTTATTCACTTGTTCATCACATATTCGTCATTAATCCATCGTATCTAACCTAATTAATTGAATTAATTTGTTTGACTCATTAATATTTTTCACTTCTGTCATTATTCCATCTTATGTTAATTCGTTTAATTCCGTCTTATTCATGTTTTACTGTTTTCACGACTCATTCATATGTTAAATAACCTGCTAATCACTTTCATCCGAGTAAATATCATCAATTGATCATTAAATCACCAATTAACATTAACGGCTTGCAATTACGGCTTCACAGCCAGGGCGAGCCAAGGAATGTGACGCGCGTCTGCGCGCTATTCGAAGGGACGCAGCTTGCTGCTGCTTTGTTCCTAGCTGAGTTCTGTCCCTGAACTCCGTTTCTGCCTTGACCTAGTTTAATTAGCTTACAAATTAACTAACTATTAACCGTATTATCGCCTACTGTTCTGTTCGTTAATTCTCTTTTATTCTTTTTCTCAAATTATCCGTTTTAAAGGTATTTTCGACATAAATCGCCTAATCCAATGTAATTATTGTAATTTTCATTATTGTAATTTATAATTATTGTATTTCTTTTATCATTTGTATGTTTTCACATGTAAAAGAGCATTAAATCCTACTTCGACATTAATTGTATGCTAATTAATTGTTCACCGACTTAGTATTAATTCTCACATGCTAGGATTAAAACTTGGATGTTGCATTGCATGCATATAACCGACGATATATCAAGTACGAATAACTTCCCTAATCATTAGTAGAGGCCGTTATCGAGGCGGGCGGGATTAGGTGTTCGATCAAAAGAGCTTCCTAATACGTACCCTCACCCTTACCTGCATATCCGTGAACACCCGTGTTCATTGGCATCCACCAGAGTCATTCTAGACATAGAATGCTAAGGGTAACGATTGCTTAGTGTTCATGTCTTTACTTTGTGTCTTGACATGACACGAGGTACTCGAACGGTTCTAATTTCCCATAAAAATTGGTGGCGACTCCATACAAATGCAAACGCTTGTTTCCCAAGCGCCCCCGTGGCCCCCGCTGTCCACAGTTTGGCGACTCCACTGGGGATAATACACTTACGTGTAGCCAAAAGGGTGAAACTTGAACAAGGTTAGGGAATAGTTTGTACAAGACAATTGTCGGTTTTCATAACTCGGTCTTCCTAGACCGTTTTATTCGGCCTTCCTAGGCCCAACCCAACCCATTCGACCAATCGTCCCGTCTAAACGGTCCTAATTCTTATTTGGGCCTAAGGATGGATAGCGATTGACGTCATCCATACCATGATGCTTACTCTTGTTTGTATCAAGGGCCTTCACTACTTGAGGAAATGGACTAGGAATCGGCCTTACTCTTGTTTGGCACGAGCCTCTCCACAGACTTCGGGTTTGATGGTTCGGTATGGCAACCCACCATTTAAACCAAATCCCTTTTAAATGCACTCAGCATCCCGTTATAATGCTTGTATAAATGTGTGCACCTTACATGATCGCCATTCCTAAACAAAACCATGACGATTTTTCAAAAGATCAAAACCCTCTTTTCAAACAAGAATTTCGAAATAGGGCTCTTAATTAGCACAAAATCCGGTCAAAACTCTGTCCGTTTGTCGTGTCAAAATTCGGGCCACAAGCCCATTTCAAAACCTCACTTCGAGTCCACTCCTACAACTACACTCTAGTTGACTAGGACACACATTTTCAAAGACCTTGTCTTTCTTCAAAACTCACTCAACACAAGTGGCACACACCCACTTCACGAGTCAAAACTTTTCCTCTTTTAGCAAGTGTGATAGAATGGTCGATCGTGTTTTGATTCGTCGCCGATCTCTTATCCAGTTTCCAAGATGCCCGGATCAAGTGATGAAGCAAACTTCAACCAACTTCAGAATAGTAATGATCGAATCCTAGCCGCGCTAGCCCAAATGCAATCTACTCAAGAACAAACCTATGACCGCCTTGAGCTCATCGAAGGCCGTATCTTTGCCGTGGAGGGAAGGTTGCCTCCTCATGAAAGTGAAGTACTACGTGACTCCGACAACGAATCCAGGGATGAAAATCCTCTCATGGGGATGATCAGAGTAGCGAGAAAAGGCTCCAATACCTAGAGGAGCAATTGATGTACCTTAAGGGTGATGACATTTATAGGGAGAACAATCGCAAGTATGAGGCCGTCAATTCCAAATTACCAACCAACTTTAGTATGACGGATATCCCTAAGTTCAAGGGACACGAGAACCCTTTGAACCACATCCGTGCCTTCAAGGATTACATGTCTATCAAAGGCATCAAACCCGAGATGTTCTTAAGGATCTTTCCTTCATCTCTTGACACCATCCCGAAGCAATGGTTCTACACTTTAGATCACAAGAAGGTCGCTACTTGGGAAGATGCCGCAATCGAGTTCTCCAAGCAGTATGTGGATAATGCTGAGATCCAAGTCAACATGCGTACTCTAGAGGTTCTTACCCAAAATGACAAAGAAGGATTCACCGACTTCCTAAGTAGGTGGAGGAAGACTAGCACTCAACTAGTGGAACGCCCGGACGAGGCTACCCTTGTGGAAAAGTTTGTGGATAATCTCAAGCCCATCTATGCCAATCATTTGAGATACCAAAACATCAAGACTTTCAAAGACTTAACCGTACTAGGGACAAGAATTGAGGACGACATCCGTAAAGGACTCTTGTCCAAAACGGTAGGTCGAGGATACCAAGGGTCCACAAGTCGTTCATACGGCTCTACTAGTAAGACCGATGAAGTTAACCTTCTCGAGCCATCCAAGAAAACTACCCCACCAAGGAAATTCACAAACCTTGGGGACACTTACTCCAACGCTCTAAAGAGATTAATGAAGCAAGGTAAACTCCAACCCATTGGACCTACTCCCGAACCCGAAAGGAAGTCCAAGTTTTGGGACGAGAACTCATACTGTGAATACCATAGGGGCAAGGGGCACGACACAGAAAAATGCTACAAGTTGAAAAACGTGCTTCAAGACATGATTGAAGATGGTCGACTCCCAATACCACCGGGAGGTAAACCCAACAACACTCAGAATCCTCTTGGAGTTCTAGTGATCACAAGTGATGAATCTACCTTAGATTGCTCACACCTCATTTCTCCCACCGAAAATGAAATTCATGCAATCGAGAATGAAGGGCTCTACTCTACTATCTCCCCTACCATTTCCGACTTCATCACATGGGCAAGGAGTGTAGATAGACAAGTTTGGGAGCTAGAAAACATGGTAACAACCTTACGCAATCCCAACGCAATACCCGAAGAACGTGTACCATTAATCTTCTCTCAAAGTGCCACTATGCAAGAAATAATCACCGTGGTTGATAAACTAGGCGATCAAATCATACGACTAGAAGGTGATATCATGAGAATGAGAGAACTAGCTGCAATCAATGGGGTTTGGGCCGATGATGATGAGGACGAATATCTCATTGAAAACTCTTTAGTCAAGGAAATAGTCAAAAATGGTGAAGACCAAGATGTGGACCACCTAACTCGTTCGGGTCGCCCATATCAAAGCACTACTCAAAACGGTCCAACCAACGTCATCACACCAAATGACAACGAAGATGACCCCACTGATCATTTGCTCAAGCAATTACAGAAAACAAAGGCTGATCTTTCAGTCTGGCAACTAGTAGCAAGCTCGTTCCCACATCGCCAAGCTTTACTGCAAGCTTTGGCCAAGCTAAATGTAGCACATAACTCCACTCCTGAAGATGTAGTCAACTTGGTCTTCCAAGAATCACCTAAGCTAAGTAATCCTATTACTTTCTCGGACGAAGACTTGCCACCTTTTGGCGCTAGTCACAACCTTGCTCTATACATCACTGTCATTTGTCTAAAGAAGAATGTGCCAATGACCTTGGTGGATGATGGCTCCGCGGTCAACGTCATACCCCTCAAAACGGCATACAAACTGGGCATGAAAGAGTCGGATTGGACCCCTACCAATCAAGGTGTGCGTGCATATGACGGTACACGACGAAAGGTAGTAGGACTTGCTAACTTAACCATAGCCACGGGACTAATCGAACGAAAGGTTAGATTCCAAATAGTGGACATTGAAGCTTCATTCAACATACTTCTGGGAAGGCCTTGGATTCACGCTTCCAAAGCGGTAACATCCACCCTTCATCAAAAGATCAAGATCCCACTAAACGGCAAAGTAGTGACGATCACTTCGTCACCCATCAAGGCAATAATCGAAAAACAGTCGAACAATCAAGTCCTTGCGGATCCCGTATACGAACTTGGGGGCTTCCAAAGTGTAAGCGTCATAGAAAGTGAGTTGGCACCCTTATACTATAATCCCTACTCTAACTTGGTGGTCAACCACATACTCAAATCCCAGGGATACTTCCCTGGAATGCCTTTGAACCCTATTCGGAAGAACACCTTCGCACCATACAAGGAAGGCAACTCAACGAGGATACCGCTTGGACTAGGGTACAAACCTACAAAAGAGGAGGTTCTCGAAATGCTCGCCCAAGTCCAAAACCGCAAGCACGTGGGAGTCCAAATGAGGCCTTATCTCCCTACTTTGAATGGGTACTTTGTTCAAGAAGGAAGTCTAGAACTCTTTCACGGATTTCCCGAACCTTGGCATTATCTCGAGAGGAAGTTAGCCGGAATCGAGATCTTTCACGATTGCTACTTCATCCCTCCAGAAACGGTTCCTACCGTCAAAACCCGTCAAGCACCTTGCTTAGACGAACAAGCTGTCAGCCTATTGTTTGGAGAAGATCGATTCGTTAGGGCCGCGCAGGATGAGATCATTACTATGATACTTCAAGACGATCGCTTCAACCCCACCGCGTTGATCACAGAAACCGACGCAAGACAGCATAAAGGATGGAGAAAATCTATCAAATAGACCAACAATCAAGGAAGACTCTTCAAGCTCACCACTGGAGAAGGAGAGATGTTCAAAGGAGAACCAGAAGACGATGAGTTCGAATCAGAGTCGGAGTCAGAGTCGGAGTCTAGAGAAGTCATTAGAGAGTCTACTCCTGTCGTCATCCCCACTCCCTTCGTTTCTCCTAGCTTAGTCTCGAGTAGTCACAGTAGTTCGGTAAATGCCCCAACCACTATCCCTTTGCCGCCACTGACCATGGATCAGTTGGCTTCTTTGTTTCAACTTTACTCAAATTTTAATATGAATAAATCAGGTTCTGCTTACTCTTTGTGTTATCTTGAGTGCAATTCTATTTACGATGATACTGAGGATGACCAAGACCCAGACTTAATCGAAATACCTCCCTACGTAGCCAAAGAAATACTACAGGAAGGGGAAGGGGGACCAGTAATAGAAGACACCGAACCCATCAACGTAGGAACCGAACTAGAACCCCAAGAACTTAGGATAGGGACTACCTTGAGCTCTACCGAAAGGGCCGATTTCATAGACCTCCTAAATGAATTCAAAGACGTTTTCGCTTGGTCCTACAAAGATATGCCAGGGATCGACAGGGATATCGCTGAACATAGGATTCCGATTAAGCCAGGTTTCAAACCTGTGAAACAGAAGCTTCGACGAATGAGAACGGAATGGGCTCTAAAGATTAAGGAAGAAGTTGACAAACAATTCAAAGCCGGGTTCATCAAAGTTTCCGAGTATTCTGACTGGGTAGCTAACATAGTACCCGTACCCAAAAAGGATGGGAGAATCCGTGTTTGTGTTGATTTTAGGGACTTAAACAAAGCAAGTCCAAAAGATGACTTCCCTCTACCTCACATCGACATATTGGTAGACAATACTGCTGACCACGCATTACTATCCTTCATGGATGGGTATGCGGGTTATAACCAAATCAAGATGGCCATGGAAGATATGCACAAGACCGCATTCGTCACCCAATGGGGAACCTACTGCTATACGGTGATGCCGTTCAGATTGATCAATGCCGGAGCTACATATCAACGCACCGCAACTACACTCCTACATGACATGATGCACAAAGAAGTTGAGGTATATGTAGACGACATGATTGTCAAATCTAAGGAAAGAGAGGGACATATCGCGAACCTTCGCAAGTTCTTCACAAGACTACGAAAGTACAACATGAGGCTCAATCCTCAGAAATGCACGTTCGGGGTAACATCCGGTAAGCTCCTGGGATACGTTGTTAGCCAACGAGGTATAGAAATAGATCCTTTCAAAATCAAAGCTCTGATCGAAATGCCACAACCTCAAACAGAAAAAGAAGTCAGAGGATTTCTAGGAAAGGTACAGTACATAAGTCGATTTATATCGAAACTTACGATGATTTGTGAGCCTATCTTCAAGAAACTCAAGAAAACGGACCACACCATGTGGGATGACGACTGTCAAAAGGCTTTCGACTGAATCAAGGAGATATTGGCTAAACCACCAGTGCTCATGCCACCACAACGAGATCAACCTCTTGGTTTATATCTCACAGTAACCGAAACGGCCATGGGTGCCATGCTGGCTCAAACTGTAGGAAGTGAAGAAAGAGCTATCTACTACCTTAGTAAGAAGTTATTGGAGTACGAGTGCAAATACTC
Source organism: Silene latifolia (assembly GCF_048544455.1). NCBI lineage: Eukaryota > Viridiplantae > Streptophyta > Magnoliopsida > Caryophyllales > Caryophyllaceae > Silene > Silene latifolia. The sequence goes on along the minus strand of NC_133529.1, from coordinate 60,289,436 downwards.
ACAACTCGAAAAGACATGCCTCGCTCTTGTGTGGGCAACAAAGAAGCTACGCCATTACATGCTTAGCTACTCCGTCAAAATATACTCCAAAATGGATCCTGTCAAATACCTCTTCGAGAAACCCGTCCTCAACTGACGTCTAGCAAGATGGACCTTGATGCTTTCAGAATTCGACCTCAAATACGTGCCACTGAAAGTTATAAAAGGTCGCGCCGTCGCCGAATTCTTCGCAGAAAATCCTATCGATGACGCACAAACGATAGATACTTGGTCATTTCCAGACGAGGATATACTCCAAACTGATGTAGACTCCTGGGACCTGTACTTTGATGGAGCATCAAACTTAAGAGGATTCGGAATAGGAGTGTTGCTCATTTCTCCTGAAGGTGAGCATACACCAATTCTTTGTCAAAACTCGACTTCGAGGTGACAAACAATCTTTGCGAGAATATGAAGCCTTTGTCTCATTGGGCTACAAGCGGCAGTAAGCTTAGGCATTAAAAACCTCCGAGTACATGGGGATTCATCACTAATCATTAACCAAGTTACAGGATCTTGGAAAATCCGAAGCGAAAGCCTCGCACCCTATCAAGCTAGAATAGACCAAGTCGCTCAATTCTTTGATCACGTAACCTACCTACACCTACCTCGGGAGGAAAATCAATTTGCAGACGCTCTTGCGAAACTCGCATCATTGATTAATATGCTAGATCACATGGTGGAAATGCCTTTGTGCATCGAACGACGGTCAGAGCCGGCTTATGTCCACCAAATCAGCGATGAAGAGGAAATCGCGCAGGAACCCTGGTTCCAAGCAATCCTGAATTTTAAGCTTAATGGTACATATCCACCAGATATGGACAAGAGGGGACAACGCGCTATACGCCTACTAGCTTCCCAATACATTCTCATGCAAGGAGAATTATACAAAAGAACACCTCTTGGTGTAGTCCTACGTTGCCTCGATCATTCACAGGCACGAATGGTGATGGAAGAAGTCCACGACGGAGAATGCGGTCTTCACATGAGCGGGCCCATGATGGCAAAGAAAATCACACGTTTGGGATATTATTGGACCACAATGGAATCCGATTGCATCAAATACGTAAGACATTGCCACAACTGCCAAATCTTCGGGAATGTACAACATGTCCCTCCTTCATTGCTCTACACAATGACATCCCCTTGGCCATTTTCTGCATGGGGAATTGACATAATCGGGAAAATAACCCCAACCGGAACAGGAGGTCACTATTTCATTCTAGTAGCAATCGACTATTTTACCAAATGGGTAGAAGCGGCTTCCTACACTGGTCTTACGGCTAAAAATGTGGCAAAATTCATACAAAACAACATCATCTGTCGATATGGTTGCCCACATGAGATCATTAGCGATAACGGATCACATTTCCAAGCTGAAACCAAACAATTGCTAGCCAAATACAAGATTAAGCATCACCACTCTTCGCCCTATAGACCACAGACTAACGGCGCGGTAGAGGCGGCAAACAAGAATGTTGTCACAATCCTCAAGAAAATGATTGACAACTATAGAGATTGGCCAAGCAAAATACCCTTCGCTTTATGGGGGTATCGTACATCTGTCAGGACGCCCACTGGGGCTACTCCTTTCTATTTGACCTACGGCATGGAAGTTGTACAACCAGTCGAGCTAGAAATACCATCCTTGCGTATTTTGCTAGAAAGTCAAATCCCGGAAGCCGATTGGAAAAGGGATAGATATGAAGAACTCCTCCTCCTGGATGAACGTAGGCTGCGCGCCTTGCATAATGTCCAAACATATCAAGCACGTATCAAACGAGCTTTCAACAAAAGGGTTAGGCCAAGGAACATCAAAGAAGGAGACTTAGTGCTCAAATCGGTTAGAGCTCTTTTACCTGTCGACCCACGAGGAAAATTCAAACCTAATTGGGCCGGACCATTTCTAGTCAAATCCATACTCCCAGGGGGTGCGGTTAGGATCACAGACCTAGATGGGAATGAGTTTTCCAACCCAACAAACCTTGACCAATTGAAACGATACTATGCCTAGAATAGGAATGAAAACGCGCCTCGCGTAACCCCACGTGTCGCTCTTGTGGCACTAAATAAACGGCCCCTGGCCAAGCTGAAATAAGCTAAATGTCACTGTGCTCTTGTATTTTGACAAATTTGTCATCCTCATATCATCAAATAAACTAAATTCGCACCTTCAGAGTAAGCAAAAGCTCATGCTTATTTTCTACGTTCATTACAAGCTCTTGCTTCGAACAATTATTCTTTTACATTTACTCGAACTACGCGCAAGGGTTTGATTTCGCTTTTTTTAAGTGAATACGTAGGCAATCCTTCACGGGATTCAACCCATCATATCTAAAATGTAAATAGAAGGACATTTGCATTGCATTTGAAATTCGACAAGAATAATAAATAGAAAATCACAAAGGTTTCATAACCACTTAACCTTTTTTATTTCATTCATTCATTTTCTAATAATAATAATACGCTAAATAATAAAAATAGAATAGGCTATGATTCTAAAAATCCCCACCTTTTTTTATTACAACAATAATAATAATAATAATCAAATAATAATAATAAAGAGACTTGAGCTATTCCTCCATCTTCCCCTTGCCCTTGTCATTCTTGTCATATTTCTTGTCATGACCTCGAGCCGGACGCTCTTGCGCCACTTCAGACCTAATCACCAATGGTCTTTCCCGAGGTCTAGCTTTTCCATTCTTGCCAATCACCATTTCCGCGACAGGAGCAGTCTTTGGTTTCTTCGAAGGATGAATGACTTGAAACCCGGCTTCTTCTTCTCCCTCTGTCAGATGCTTCTCCTTCTCTTTCTCTCCCTCGCGCACCTTGTAGTCGATAGGCTCGCGCTTCCTCAATTTCTCGCGCTCTTCCGGAGTTGTAGCCTTTCTCCACCTCAGATAAGAATCCGACACCCATAAAGCATTGGCGGAGAAATTCAAGAACCACATGTTTCTTTGGGCCCATTTGATAGCCCACTCTCTTCGGCTCTCTGTAGTAAGCGCCATAGCAGTCTGCGGGACGGTATCAAGCCTCGGGATCGTCTGTTTCAGCCCAACTTGCCTCATCAGCCTTTCCGGAAAGATGCATACCATAAACTCCAAATCCAGGAATGCGCACCGACCTAGTGGGATCCAAAGAAGACACTCCAGTGACGGACTTGAGGTGCCACCACGGTACGACCCACCTGATCAACGGGCCATCATCACTCTTCAGCTTGTTCTTCCAATAATCACAGACCCGAGTGAAGTCCACCATGTACAACCTCGTCCTCATCGCAATCGAGCGGGCATGATAGGAAAGCGCATGAACTGGGGGCTCGATCAATCGGAGCCGTTCCATAAGCCAAACCTACCAAAAGCGGGTATTAGACATCGACACAAAAAAAAAGAAAAAAAAGAAAACGAAAAAAAACACAAAAAGAGGTGTCTTTTACCTGCAAAATGACGGGACTCCCCAAATACGGTAGATCGCGGTTGGATTTCCTATTATCCAAGCCCAAAATAATCTCTCCTAAGCATAAGCAAGCTGGGCTCCTGCGCAGCTCCATCTGCTCAACAAGGCCCAGAAGACGGGGATCACCTCTCAAGTCTTCATCAACATGCCCTTGGAAGACATACACATGCAACAAGCAAAAGCCAAATGCCCTCCGCCTAGCAACATGAGAAACGGTGGAGTCAGCCCTGTTGATAAATCGATATATGAAGTCCAACATTCTCACACCTTTTTGAGGTAACTAGACGGTCCACCTCAAGTCTAGTCAATCCGAGCAAATCTCTAAATTTGCTCGTATACCGTTGAGAAGTAGAAGGGATGGCAGGCAAATGTTCGGGGTCCCATCCACCAATAGCAGCAATTTCTTCAGGAAAAGGACAAATATCACCTCCAGGGAACGCAAAAACATGATAATTTGGGTCCCAGTAGTCAAGGCAAGCATCCAAGAACGGTTTCAAAACCTTGATGAGTTTCAAACTCAACAACGATCCAAAGTTATAAGGGCCCATATCATGCTTCTCCATATTTGAAAATTCATTGGTCCATTCCTTCAAGCGGATCTCTAAAGTATTCATGATGAGAAAATTTATTTTGAAGAATTTTGTGTAATTAGACGAAGATGAGACGGAAAATTTGTGTGAATAAAAGCTCCATCGACGTTTCTATTTATACTAATTGCTGTTTCCAAAAATCCGTCAGAATAGAACAACCTGGGAACAGGCGTAGCACCTGCTGCGCCTCTTCAAAGGGACGCAGCTCATGCTGCGCCTTTTCTCGAGCTTCACTTCTATGATTTTCCGCGTTGGATCTTTCCTAATTCCATAACGAATAATTCCCAATTCCTACAGGTTATTATTTTGGTATATACGGGAAGATTACCATGTTTCAAGTTTCCTAATTTCACGGGCACGCATTTCGAGGCGACATCGACATTTCTGCCATTATATCACCCTTGTATATTTTCATTTCAGGAGATAAATTTCATTTTCATTTTAGGATTTAAATTTCATTTTAATTTCAACTTGTATATTTTGATTTCTATTCTTTAATTTCATTTCTAAACTTATAGATTTCTCTTTTTTCTTTTTTTAGGGGGTAACCCTCCCTACCGTCCGGTCATTTCCGGCAAATTTTTGCATTTTTCGTGTTCTTTTGAGTCTCTCATTTTGCGCTAATTAAGGCCATATGTATATAAAATGTATGCTTTGCGTGTTTTCCTATGTAAATTTCGGCAGCATGACGGCATAAACCGTCATCTACCAAACCTGTTCAAAACTAACATGCAGATACAAGCAACACAACCCAGCAGCAAAGGCACTCAGGCCATCGTATATATACCAAACGGAGGAAATGTACAAACTGGGGGCTCGAGCCCCAAACAAAGTCCAAAAATGTTCAAAATGATAGTCCAAATGTACAAGACACAGCCAACAAACAAAAAGGCTACACAAAGCTACTGCTGGGCGCCCTCCAACTCTGCAACTCTCGCCACAAGAGCGGCGATCTCGGCATCCCGAACCTCGAGCTCCCTCAACACGCGAGCTGTCTCCTCCCGAGACTGGGTCAACTCTCGCTCCAGCTCGCGGTCACCCTAAACGATAAATTGGCTCATGTCAATCAAGCAAAATTAGAAAGTCAAAAATCAAAAAAAATGGAAACAGGCGTAAGGTTCATACCTGACGACCTCGACCGCCGATAAGTGCCTCGACGGCAGTAGCCCGCAGCCGGTTGGCCACCTTCCACAACGCCACAAACCGAGACGGCGCAACCTGTATTTTCAAGAAGAAATTCTCAAACAATTAAACAAATTCAATCAAATGTGTTCTTACACAAAGGATATACAGATTAGAGGCTCACCCTCCGAATCAGATGCTGCCAGTCGTCCAGGTCAGCATCCGTCACGGCTACGTCAAAGTCACGCAGCTCGGAGATCGTCGTCCTCCCAGTCGCGTCAGTGTACTCGAGGGTCTCGGGGTACTCTGGGGGCTCGATGCCCGCCGCCTCAACCTCCTGCAAAGACAAATGGTTCTCATCAATCGATGATCTTTCATCATTCTCAAAAATCAAATCAAAAGGAAAAAAATAAATACTCACCACTACCGGCCAGTACGCCAATCTCCCGTAAAGGAACGCCGAGTAGTCCTCGCCAAGGAGAAGAAGGTCGTCACCACTGGCACCAGCCAAGTCCGCCTCCCTCTCGGCCTCAGAAGGCTCCCTGAACATCGTCCTGGAAGGATCGACGGGAACCGTCAACACGCCCCGCGAGCACTGACGAGCCAAGCGCTCGCCCAAGTACCACACAGGACCCATCGACATCCTCAACAGCAGCCGGCCCGAGCTCCTAGGCCGAAGGACCTCAGCCACAAAAGGAGGCGCTCCAGCGTACTCCGCCCAAGGTCTGGGCACCCACTGTGACAAGATAAAAAGGATCATTCCTACAATCAACTTAAAAGCAAATATAAGAAGCAAGTGAATATAAGTGAGATACTCACGCTACTCAGCTGAAGAGCGTTCACATCCCGCCGGTAGACATTGTGAGAAGAACGCTTGCTCTTCGTCCGGCACATCACCCAATCCCTCACCACGGGATAGGCCCTCTCCAACGGCTCCGTCCTCTTGGGAGCGAGGCTCGGGAAGTAAGAGTACACCCACGCCTGCAAAAGCAAAATAATCAATGACGATCTTTCGTAATAAAGAAAGGAATTTACTTTGGTCTGAAGGTAGGTTCATACCTCCAAAGATAGTCCAGTCCGACGACCAGGAGAAGTCCCCTTCTCCATCAACTCCGGACGAACCATGGCCCTCATGAAGCGGATGAGGACCGCGAAACCAGCAGTGACCCAGTCCCAATGTCCTAGGGAACTCAAGTCAGAAAGGAAGGGAAGAAGCTTCGTCGACAGCCTCTCGCCCTTGTCTCCGAGGTAAATCGAAGACAAAACCACGAGCCACGAGGCGAGCCCTTTGCTCGGTGTACAGGGAGGAGGAGCCGTCTCCCTCCCATCAATCGTCACCAGCGCCGGGGTCTTCCCCGCAAAGTAGTCTCGAACGTAGGAACTGGGTATCAAACCCGGATCAGAACAGACCTTCGACGACAAGTTCCAGCCGATCAATCTCCTCGCCTCGGCGAGTCCGCCCTCATGGCGCTCCGGCCACACCACCTCCTCGATCCCGCACGGCACCGAGAAATCATGCCGTAATCCTCCAAAGTGACTCCCACCTCACCAAAAGGCATGTGAAACGTGGAAGTCGTATCCCAGAATCGGTCCAAGAAAGCACGGACCAGGCTAAGGTTAGCCCGCAACTTCCTCTTCGCGATATCCCTCCAGACCTGAACCAAAGGACCGAACGCTCCACGCTCGATCATGGCCCTCTCCTCCGCCGATAGCCGCTCGTAGTGCTCCATCGCTGTCGTGTAACCCGAGAACGACCTGATGTTCCCGGCCTCCTATTATGATTTGAATCAAAGCTATCTTTAGTTTTGAATGAAATTTGAAAGAAATTTGAACGAAAGGGGATGAGTAGTGAGTAGTGAATCCCGATTTACCAGACTCTTCACCGTCATGTAGGACAGGTGACCCTCTGCAGCCCACACCAGGTGCCTACTCTCCCAAGTCTCAGCCCACGCAGGAGCTCCCCTCAGCTAACGACCTCCTCGCCCGACGTTGGCCCGTCTCGGGGCCTCCTCCTCCTCAACGGCCTCCTCCTTGTGAGCCTCGTCCCCAGCAGCCATCACCGCAGCGGTGAAGGCCTGCTCCAAAGCCTCCTCGACAGTGGCGGCGTCGATCTCCATGGGAGCTCTCCCAGAAGTAGAAGCCTCATCACCTGCAACATTAAAGCAAATTTAGGCCGCGTCACATGACGACGAGCCTTGGTTAAGGGATTTTTTTTAGCCTTCGGAAGCCCTGAAACCGCTCTTTTTCCGCCATCCTTGGCCATATTCCCACCAACCCGACCACTCATGTGATAGATTGGGTCAAGTCAAGCCTAATTCGAAGCCTAGTTCCGGGTTCGAGTCGAAATTTCGACAGCATTTCGCTATAACGGCGATTATGCCCTAGAAAGTGCCTTGAAAAAGCTGTCACAAACCAAATTTCCAAGATGGTAGAAAGTTTACCCATCATTCAAGGATCCCAAATATCAAGTTTCATTACAAATGGGCATTCCTAAGGCTACTTTCGAAGCAATTTACGGTTCAGCTGTAAAACCGTCTCAAAGTTCATTCAAAGGCTCAAAACTTGCTAAAAATTCGAAATAAATACATGGTTGTGTTCCTAACACTACCTACTATCCATTTCTAGTGTCAATTTGACAAAGCAAATTCATTTGGGGAAAAAGCCCCAAATTTTCGAGCAAATGGGTCATAAACCCTAGATTTTTCGGCTCAAAATTGGACAAATGTAGAAGATTAATGCAAGATTGAGACACATACCTCGATTAGTCATGTTTAATGCAAGCTTTCGAATCAAACCTTGGCGGAAATGGTGAAGATTTGAGAGAGAAATGAGAGATTTATGTTTCGAATAAAAATGAATAAAGCCTCCTGATTTTCGCGTTTTTACGCAGGAAAGCCAATTTGGGGAATAGACGCAAAGCGGCCCGCGCCTCTTCCAAGAGACGCAGCTCTTGCTGCGCCTCTTCCTTTTGTTCCCTCCATACGAATTTTCAAAAATTCGTTATGAATTCGTTATTTGTGGGCCCATCTTTGGTGCGCCTCTTCCTCGGTGCTATTTTCATTCTTTTGGTCCGTTTGACGATTTTCTCTCGTTCCGGCCCGCATTTCCAAGCCCGCAGCAGGCTGTTGCGTATTATTTATTCCTTCCAAGACCTTCTGCTTGTCGCAACGAGCATTGGTTCTTTCACAAGAATTCAACACACCTTCACTATGTCTCCAGCGAGAGTAAGTGGATACACTTTCCCTCTCATGACAAGAAGAATAAGTCCCGATCGTGTCTCTAGCGAGAGTAAGCGGATGTACTGTCTCTCTCAAGACGTAAGGATTGACAATCTACCTAAGCAGATTTCCTCCCAGCAGTTCCCGCATGTGTCCTGCTACTTGCAATTATTTCCCGAAGACTACCCAAAGCAGTTTTCCCTCAGCAGTTCCCGCCTGTGTCCTGCTACTCACAATGTTTCTCGTTTCCCCACGGAGTGCGACAAAGGTATCGTTCTCCAGAAGTTCCCAAACCCAAAGCCTTCTTTCTTAGGTTCGTAGACCCGAAATTAGGATTTTTTTAACTATAGGATCCCAATCCTTTTAGGTTCATAAGCCTTCAAGTTCCCAAACCAATAGAGTTCCTATACCCAAGCTTTAGTTACCCTTAAGATTGAACTTACTTTAGGCCTCACTCCCGCCGATGCTTTCCTTTAGGGTCCCACACCCTAGTACCAATCCTTATGTATCCTTTAGGTCTTACCCTTAGCTCCTACTCTTACCCTTAGCTCCTACGCACCCCCGGAAGCATCACGAGAAAGAAGTCTCAGGTATGGTCTCTTCTTATGGCTGGCGAGCCTCCTTACGTAGTCTAATGGACTTTAAACGACCCTCCCCGATAGTCGACAGACTCTAAAATGTTCCCGACGACAGGTCCTTGGCTCAGACCCCTTGAGCCGCCTCGCGTCGCCATAGTCGTCAGGTTGTAATCTTCGATTGACCTGATGGCTATACTTTGACTTTTGCCTTGTCCAAGCCTCAGTCAAAGTGGGGGCTCTGTAGACACCTCATTTCTGCACCTCTCGCAAACCACCCGGTGATGATTGGGCCGCATGTTTGACACGCGGAACGATTTGTGACAATTCGTAAGATTATCGTCAAGTGATTGCTCAAATATTAATGTCTACCTCTTAGTTGTCATCTACGTCCCGATACGGTCGTTTTGACACTAATTAGAGTTCATTCGGAGTCCGGGCCTAAAACCGTCTCCATTTTCTGATAACCGTTAAATCCCGAGTCAGAATGTTCTGGAATGTTCCGGATATTTCTATTCCATATTTCATAAATTTTATCTTTTGGTAAGCAATTTCCCGTAATATTCACATTAGATATTAAGGAAAACCGGATTATTTCCGTCCTACCATAACTCAAACACGGAAATCTTTCTTCAGCAGGAGGAAACCACTTGGGAACAGACGCAGCAGTCTTTGCGCCTCTTCCAAGAGACGCAGTGGCTCTGCTGCGCCTTTCCCAGTGCCCTTTTCGCATGTTTCTCGTATCTTTTTCATATCTTTCCGAGATTCACTTCCAAAGAGTCTCCGAAACCCTAATTCCTTCACGTGATTAGTATAAATAGGAGCCTTCGCTCCTCATATTTCTCACGCGAGTGTCCGCCCTTCTCTTCTCCCTTTGCATTCTAGACTTTGTTCTTACTTTTTGGCGTCTACGTGCTTGAACTTTCGACCACGTAAGCTCGGATCCTTCTGAGTACCAGCCTCCCCGTTTGCATGACCGACCAATTTGACCAACTACACATCAATCAACTTAATTAATTAATCGTTTTCCTCTTACGAGGGCACTTTCTTTGCATTCGCGTCGAGCATCACTAATCGATATCTTAGTCCTTCTCGTTTCGTCAACATGTAAGTCTGAGGGTGTATAATCTCTCTTTTATTTATTGTATTTTAATTATTGTATCACAATTGTAAGGTTTACGTCGAAAATACCATTAAAACCGATTTATAAAACCGTGCTTTAAAACCTCTTTTACGGATTTCCAGAAGACAAACCGTAGAGAAAGGACGCAGCAACTGCTGCGCCTCTTCAAAGGAGCGCAATTCCTGCTGCGCCTCTTCGTGAGGCTGCCGCAGTTCCTGCTTCCTTTCTTCTTCGTTCGTCCTCTGTTATTCGTCCCAAATTCTTTTATTTGTTTCGTTTGTTTGTTAATTCTCCGTCATCATAGCATATAATTCACAAGTATATTGTAATCATCATTCATTAACATGTTTTAATTATCACAAATCCGACTTAAATCCCAAATAATCCAATATTTGCGGGTTTTCGTCATTAAATTCAATTCCGGGTTGTAGAGATTCAATTTGTCAATATTGGGTTTCTGGAATTCGTCTTTGATATAGTTTACATCTGTTTATTCACATGTTCATCGCATATTCGTCATTAATCCATCGTATCTAACCTAATTAATTGAATTAATTTGTTTGACTCATTAATATTTTTCACTTCTGTCATTATTCCATCTTATGTTAATTCCTTTAATTCCGTCTTATTCATGTTTTACTGTTTTCACGACTCATTTATATGTTAAATAACCTGCTAATCACTTTCATCCGAGTAAATATCATCAATTGATCATTAAATCACCAATTAACATTAACGGCTTGCAATTACGGCTTCACAGCCAGAACTGAGCCAAGGAACAGACGCAGCGTCTGCTCCGCCTATTCCAAGGGACACAGCTCTGTTGCGCCTGTTCCTAGCTGAGTTCTGTCCCTGAACTCCGTTTCTGCCTTGACCTAGTTTAATTAGCTTACATATTAACTAACTATTAACCGTATTATCGCCTACTGTTCTGTTCGTTAATTCTCTTTTATTCTTTTTCTCAAATTATCCGTTTTCAAGGTATTTTCGACATAAATCGCCTAATCCAATGTAATTATTGTAATTTTCATTATTGTAATTTATAATTATTGTATTTATTTTATCATTTGTATGTTTTCACATGTAAAAGAGCATTAAATCCTACTTCGACATTAATTGTATGCTAATTAATTGTTCACCGACTTAGTATTAATTCTCACATGCTAGGATTAAAACTTGGATGTTGCATTGCATGCATATAACCGACGATATATCAAGTACGAATAACTTCCCTAATCATTAGTAGAGGCCGCTATCGAGGCGGGCGGGATTAGGTGTTCGATCAAAAGAGCTTCCTAATACGTACCCTCACCCCTTACTCCAGATATCTGTGAACACCCGTGTTCATTGGCATCCACGTGAGTCATTCTAGACATAGAATGCTAAGGGTAACGATTGCTTAGTGTTCATGTCTTTACTTTGTGTCTTGACATGACACGAGGTACTCGAACGGTTCCAATTTCCCATAAAAATTGGTGGCGACTCCATACAAATGCAAACGCTTGTTTCCCAAGCGCCCCCGTGGCCCCCGCTGTCCACAACATGTTGTAGTCCGATAATCATCGGGTGTTTGTTGGAGTCTCAGCAGATACTGGGTATCTACACTATGCTATGTTCCAACATTTTCACAACATTAGTCACGGGGCTTTGACTTCGAATCACTGTGGAGGCATTGTCACTTACTTGGCCCGCCGCCTTATACCTGATTTTCCTGAGGTTTTTTGCCCATAGGTCACGATGACCTTGTCTCTCTTGACAAATATTGTCTTATTAGCATCCCTTTCTTGCGCTCAGTAAACTGGATCTTTGCGGATTGTACTTGGAAAATTGATCAGTATCCGTCGGTCAAGTTTCCTTGTCCCACCCTACCTCCTATTGTTCCTTTACCCTATGTTCCTCCGTCTGAGGTCAGACCACCTTACCCTTCTTATTGGGTGTCCTACACATGTGTCAAGGGGACTACTTCTTGGTCACGGAAGTCCTCGCGTCTAGTGAGGAAGGTGGGCCATTCTTCTGGAACTGGAACTCACCAAGACACCACTAAGCCGGTTTACCCGGCTATTTTTATTCTCCATCCTCCGTTTGTGCCCCTTGAGGTCATGGATCAAAGGGCACGTGATCTTTTGTTGTTGCAAGTTTGCAGAGACGTGAACAGGTTGTAGAGGGATCATGCACTCTTCGGGTTATTCCACATTTACGAGTCCTATGTACGTAGTGAACAGATACTACTTGATGCAGAGCGTCCTTCGTACCACAGTTGCCCTCAAGGTGGCTATCCTACTACGACTGCCACTACTAGAGAGAGAGAGAGAGGGAGGGAGAGGGAGATGGAGAGGCTGATGTTGAGGGTGATGATGAGAGAAGTGGGTCTGAGGTCGCCGAAGGCGACGACTAGTGGCAGCTCGTTATGACCTTCTCTTGTTGTTGGCTGGTTTGGGGAGGTCCTTCTTGTATACATCTTTTAAGTTTCTTCTTTATATGCTTTATTTCATTTTCTTTCATCTTATTTTGCGTACCCCTTTCCCCTTATATTTTGCTGCTGCTGATTGTTTGCTGAACACAATGAGGGCATTGTGTGATTTGGTTTAGGGAGGGTATACATCTGTCTTTGTTTGCATCCATCTGCATTTTTGTTTGCATATTTCTTGCATTTCCATATGCATTGTTTATTTCACTTAAAAAAAATGAAAACCCCAAAAAAATTTAAAAAATTGGAAAAAATCAAAAACGTGTTTACTTTTGCATATTAGGTCGAGTCAGAACGGTTGTATAACAATGATGAAATTGCATTACACTTTTATTTCTTGCCCTAAGCCTTGCATAGTTGACACCTCTACTAGTATGGTCATTCGCATAGTCTACGAGTTTTTGATTAATTCTGCTGAACGAATAGACTTGACTTAATGTTGGCAAACTACTTATACTTCTGAGATTTAGAGCCTTATTAAACCGATGAAATTCATGATCGGTTTCATTTTAGGATGAGAGTAGTACTTCTTATAAGACATGTAACATCAAATTGCATAATCATGACATTTATCTCTTAGTACCTGTATGCATTCGGTTTGTGGCGGTGACACATGTGGAGAGGCAATCCTTTCTCTTCTATTTTACCCTTGAAGTTCACTAGCCAAATAGACTTGTTTTAGCTCATCTATTAACTACAATCCAAAATATAGCCTACCATAGTCAAGCTAATTTAGTTGTTAATTATGGGTACGTGTTTGATTGTCGATTTGGTATTCCATTATTGTTATGAGAAAAGGGTTTAGAATGAGGAGGAAAAGAAAAAGAAAGAAATCAGCAGAAAATGAAAAAAAAATCAGACGAAGAGGAAAAAAATTGAAGAAAGAAAAAAAAATGAAAAGAGAAAAATGGCTGATTGTTGAAAAAAGCAGAGTTTTATTCCCATGTTTATCTTTATATGTTATGGGGAGTCGGGTTTCATGATGTGAGTGAGTTTATGCCGTATTGGCATCGTTTTATTTCTCATATATTGGGTTTGTTAAGCGGGATAAGTTTATTATTTGGTTACGATTATACTAGCTTGACTTTACCTCCACATATCCAAATTTATTTTGCCCTTTTTCACCCAATTACCTCACCTCACTTTATATGTAAGTTCTCGGCATGTATCTTGGTCCTGTTTGGTTGGAATGTTTATGTACGGTCGATAGAGGTAGGTGTCATGTTAGATTGCATGCATGTTCTTATAGGTCGTAGTTAGGTGAGTGATTTCATTTATTTCTATCCTACAATATACTCACCATGTTCTTTAAATGAGTGATGAGCGACCCGTGAGAGTCCAACAAAAACAAGTCTTGCAAGGTCGACAGTTCAGTGGTCTTGTCATTGATTTAATTCGTTTGCATTTGATTTATTGCTATGGTGTTGATTTATTGCATTAAATGGTTTAGGCGAGTCATAAGTGTAGCTAGCTCTGAGATTGTATACCATTCCATTAGTCCCCCTTTTTGTCCTTTGTCTATTGCTTGCTTGGGGACAAACAAATGTTTGGTTTGGGGAGGTTTGATGCGTGCCTTTTCTATGCATTTATTCTAATATCCTACACGCATTTCTATGCATATTGTGTAGCGATTAGCTACTATTCTCGCATGAATTGGCTACTTTGGATTGTTTTGTAATCTATGCAGGTTGTTGATCCAAGTATTAGCGAACGAGCCAAAACTCGCCTTTGGAGCTGCGTTTTGATTTTGGTAAGAAGTAAGCTCAGAAACTTATGCCTCGGTATGCGTGAAGACGCCGAGAGGAGAGTTAGAGTGAAGCCTGGTGCAGCTGGAATTAGTGTTTTAGTAGATCGACTGACTTCTATAGTCGATCGGCTGAGTTTGCTTTGACGAAACTTGGAATTTATGTTTTAGTAGATCGACTGGTATCTGTTTTGGCTGGATTTTTGCTCTCCTTATTTCAGCCTATTTAGTTTTTAATTTTATTTCTTTTGGACATAGTATTTAAGAAAGGGTTGTAAACAGTTTTAGGGGACGTTTTACACACTGAAAACTCTTCTACGTTACTTTCTCTCAAGCTTTTGGATCTGAAATCTTGGAATTTTTCTCCTTACTTTATTAATTAGGTAATCAATCAACTTTTATTTTCTCGTCAATTCTCTTCCTTAGTTTCTATTTGCTTCTCCTTTATTCTTGTTCATTGTTTAGGATTAATTGTTCTTTTCATACATTTGTCATACCTAATTTGATTATCGTTATTATCATTAATTCCGTTAATTTTATTATGTGTAACTAATTCCCTTTGCTAGGATTTAGGGAAGCCATGATAATAAGACGGTCCTAATTAGTTTATTAGATCTGCCATGAATATGAATTATGTTGTTAAGTGTAACAGTTAATACCGATTAGTTGATTAATGCGCATGATTAATTAATTGAACTGGCAAACTCCGACCTAAGATCGAAAGCCTGTTGAGATTTAGACCTACTACAAACAATAGAGTGCCCTAATAAGTTGTGAGAGCCCGTTAGAAGCATTCTAGGGCGAATAGCGATCCGAGAGGACCTTTTCACTACCCTGCAGACCGTTTTATGACTGATCTTTGACCTTAGACTTGACCGTTGTATTTTCATGGTGACCCGATGTCCTAGCCTTTTCTCTCATTATTTAAACTCGTTTTCTACTCTTTACTTCTCTTTCCTTCACTACTTGTAGTTTAGAAACCAAAAATCAACCAACCCCGAATTTGTTACTTAGACGGACTTTGTTTAACAATATAATACATTTTAGTCTCCCCGTGGATATGATCCCGACTTCCCTAGTTATATTAGTTAGATTCCAGTTGGTTATCTTTGGTAAGTATACGATAAGCCTGTCAGAACTAGGGATGGCAATGGGTAGGGTCTGGGTAGGGTCCACCCGGACCCGGACCCGAGATTTTCCCTTTGGACCCGTACCCGACCCAAACCCGCAAGGGTCTAAAATTTGAGGACCCATACCCGGACCCTATGGGTAAGGGTCGGGTCTGGGTCTACCCGCGGGTCCGAGTTTCAGCCACTTAAATAATAGGATTAACAGCTATGGGGTCTATAATATTAAAAAAAAATTCATACTACTTTAACATTATGAGTTTATTAATCTCTATTGTATACTACCAAATCCAATATAGATACCAAAGAGATTAAGAAAGGCAAAGAAGACCTAAATTAATTTTACCTCCAAATACATGTGAAAGAATCAAACTCGGAACCCTAAAATCAATATCGTACTTGATAGCCGTCTCCATCTGACCGTCGCTGGCTGCCGTTAATGGTGATTGTCGGTCGCCGCCTATTAGAGAGGTGGTTGACAGTCGTGTATCAGTGTTGTGGTGGTGGTTTCCTTATGTAAGTGGTGGAGTGGTGGTATTGTCAAAAGAGTTTGGTCGGGTTTATCACTTTATGGGATGAGAGAAGAGAAAGAAACTTTAGTTACTTTGTTTCTACGGTCTGCCAGTATGAATTCAGAAAAGTTGTGATTTTGATTTTTTTTTTTTTTTTAATAAAGGGTCTAAGGGTCGGGTATGGGTCTCATAACTTAGACCCGGACCCAGACCCGAAATATTTTCTTAAGACCCATACCCGCCCCATACCCATTGGGTCTAGAAAAATTAGACCCATACCCGACCCATTAGGGTCCGACCCTCAGGGTCTGGGTCAGGTCCCCGACCCACTGCCATCCCTAGTCAGAACTCTCGATGTCCAACAACGCAAAACCAATCTACCCTCTTAACCAGTCGCGTCAATGAAAGTTATTGACTACTTTGTCTTTAAAACATACTTCAATAAAAATAGCTACCCGCAGGCGTAGCTTCGTCACTGGAGGGGGTAAATATAATATACAATTTTTAATTTGAGAAACAATTATGTAAAATCAATATTGAATAAAATATAGGGTTTTTTGGTAACTACTCCCAGCTATAAACATTTTTTTTGTAATTGCTCCCTACTTAAAAAAAAAAAATAAAAACTGCTATCTTAATATTTACTTTGATTAAAACATGCTATAAAATTCCATTCTCATGTACGAAAGGGATGCTTATTTGCGACGGTCTTTGCTGAGGTCGTTGGATGGTCAAACGATAACCAAAATAAGAGTTCTTGGATGTTTTAGAATCCTGAGACTGCAAATTTTGTGAAGGTTAAAATAGGGGTATTACGAGGTGATCCTAAATGGTGTAAAAATGGTCGTGAATAGGGCCTAGTCTTGCACTTTGTTTTCGTGAAAACAGGGGCAGTTTCGTGGTATTTTGCGGGTCTAATTTGGGCACGATTTCCTAAGGTTTAGGATAATCTTTCAGATTAGTATGAAATTTGCAATCTCAGGATTCCAAAACATCCAAGAACTCGTTTTTTGGATATCGTTTGACCATCCAACGACCTCGGCAAATACCGTCGTAAATAAGCATCCTTCTCTCGAAAAATGGGTACCTGAGAATGGATTTTTGTAGCAAGTTTTAACCGAAGTAAATATTAAGTTAGCAGTTTTTAAAAAAAATTGTAAGTAGGGAGCATGCAATTACAAAAAAAAATGTTTATAGGTAGGAGTAGTTACCGAAAAAACCTAAAATATATGTTACTTTATCTACAAGTATTATCAATGATTAAAATTTTCATCCACTAGATATAATATAAAAAAACAACAACTCTCCTATAGGACCGTCCTATAGTATAGGACGGGTCCAATAGAAGAATTAGCCCAATAAATCTCCCTTACTACAAAGAGAATAAAATTCTCAATCATTTTCCCTCCAAAAGGAATCTGCTTAAATATAGAAACCATACTTTGGCCATGTTTGGTATTCACCAGATTAATAATAGCAGAAGCAGATTGGTCAGACAGATTATAAATGACAGATTGGATTGACAGATTTGACCAGTATGTTTCAATTAGCAAGTTTTATAAAAGTGTTTGGTAATTAGCGGATTTAGGTTAATAGATTGTTGTATTTATATGTAAATGGTTGACAGATTCAATTTTCCCAATTTACTAATATGAATGTGATGGGTGGAGCAGCATATTGGAAAACAATAGATTGAATCTCAATCTACTGTTTCAATATGACATTTATCAAACACGTAAATTAGTAGATTAGTGAGTCAAACGTGCTAAAAGGCCTAAATATGCTGAAAATTCATCAATCTAGTATTTACCAAACAGCCCCTTTATTTTTTATTAAATTATTATCTTTTAATTAATATATAACCTATTAATCATTATAATCTTTTTTAAAATTAAATTATAATCTTTTAATTAAAATAAAACAAAACTTGTATAAATCTACAAATTCGTATATGAAAAACCTATAAATTGATATAATTAGTTTCGTATAAAAAACTTACCACGTACTTAATTCGTATAAAAATTATGAGCTAATATTATTAATTTCGTAATTAAAAAATTATTTAAAACTATTTGAGAAAATTTATAAATTGAAATCATTTGTTTTGTGATAAAAAATTTCATTAAAAGACACATTTTGTGACTTTATTCAATCCTTTTGATTAGTTTTCCGTTTCAATTTTTTATCCTTATTAAAATATGAAAAAATGATAATGTGTCAATTTTTAAATCTATAAATAATACATTATACACTAAATGATCTAGAAATACCGCGCATGCATGCGCGGGATTTATACTAGTACTCTAATAACAATATAACACTCCTTGCTCTCATCATCAACAAACGGAGTTGTCTTCTCCAATCTCCATTCCTACAAAGCCCACGATCTCCGCCCCATCACCTCCGCTATCTCTGCCGCCCCATAACCTCTACTACCATCGACCCACACATCTTCGTAGCACCAAGTCGTTAACCGAAATAGAAGAAGAACGACAGCAACGACAGCGGCGCCGATCAGCAAATATCGACTTCAATTTTAAAGGTACCATATATTAATAAGATGGAAACTTAGGAATCTAATTTTTGGTAACTAAAATGTATCACTTAAATATTCAATTTTAATGTAAAAGCTTTGAATAATATGTTCCAACACATACCTTGTTCTAATTTCAAAACTTACTGTTTTAATTTGAAAATTTCATACCTTGTGATGAAAATCAAGTATTTATTGTAACTTATATAAACTTGGAGTTCTACTATTTTATTTTGTGAAGTAGCATCTTTAGGTTGATGACTACTAATTTTAGTTTGAAAACATGAAAAACTTTGTTTTTTTATTAGAAACTAGAAATTCTAGTTAAAAAATATTTTAGTTTTAAAACTGGATGTTTTAAATTAAGAACACACTCTTACTCAAAAATTGAAATGACTAATTATGATAGCGGCTGCATGGAGTATGGAGTAGGAACACCATGGAAGAGAGTAGAGACAAATGTTGGGGATAAAATCAAGGATGAACGTTATTTGGGCAACGAATCAGTAG
Source organism: Silene latifolia (assembly GCF_048544455.1). NCBI lineage: Eukaryota > Viridiplantae > Streptophyta > Magnoliopsida > Caryophyllales > Caryophyllaceae > Silene > Silene latifolia. Next base: position 60,270,420 of record NC_133529.1, on the reverse strand, counting down.
TAGGAAGGATTTAGCTTGAGTAACTGACTTTGGGTATAACAAATGTAAACGAAAGACTTAGTAGGTGAATATAGAGGACTGGAGTAGTATATATTTTGATTTTTTTGGGCTTTTTAGTTAATGGGATGGTCTCATGCTAAGAGACCGCCTTATTAAATAATTGTAATTTATTTTCGGAGTACGATTTTTACTCAACTCAGTACATTTTTCCCAAAACTTTCCATTACATACCCTTTGCTAAAAAACAACAGACACAATTCCTATCAAACTAAATCCATATACCTCTTTATTCCATCATTTTTCCAATTGTGTATTATAATTCGATTTGGAAAAAAATAGTATTCGATTATTCATCAATTATCAATAAATGCAATTATTGTTTACTTCCCTTATGTCGATGTTACTTGGCTTGTTTGTTTAGGGTTAAAATTTCTCTCAGATTTGGGGTTTTCTTACTGTGTAAGGTGGGCTAGTGGGCTTTTGGTAGTCGATGAGGGGTGGCGCGGCTGTTGATGGCGGGGTATGAAAGGGGCGAGTCTGGTGGTGGCGTCGCCGACGCTCGAGATGGCGGTGGAAGCTGAAGGAGGCATATTTAAGGGGTTTTATTTGGGGACTGTGGTAGGCTGGTGGTGGTTAAATGGTGGTAATTGTGGGCGGCGCGGTGGTTAGGGGAGGTTGTGGTGGTATTCAGCGGAGGAGGGATGGGCTTGTAAGGGTGGTAGGGGTGGTTTGTACTATGTGATGACGTGATTATTTTTCCCGAAATAATTCTTTGCAGTACGTGATGGTAGGAAATGAAAGGGGTAAAATAGTCAAATATGTACTCTAATGGGTAAAATGTATACTACGAAAATCAATACCCTAAACAATTTGTGATAAAAAATAAAATAATGAATTAATCTCAAAATTGGAAATTTCCTAAATTCATTCACGTGGAGCTCAAAAAGCGGGACATTTAACCGTCTTTCGATATAAACCGCCTTTCCATAACCTTCCTTCCTCCTATAAATACGATCATATAACGCCTCTCAATTCCTATTAATTTTCCCGGCAAATCAAAACTTCCTTCTCACTTTTCTGATTTCTCCCCGCGTATTTTCTCTCTCCTCAACCTTCAAACCCTAACCCTAATCCCTCTTTCTCTCGCCCTCAATTCTTCATCATCTAACCCTAATTCCGCAAATTTCCCCTAATTTCACGACATTCAACCGTGATTTCACTATTCAATCTTCCTTGTTCGCTGGAATTCATCATAACCATCAGCACTCGTGGATTTCGTTGATTGGTTTTTGCCGTTTCTGAAGATTCGTCGCTGTTTTCGCCTTTGATTTCTCCGTCAATCGACTAGTTTCTCTGGAATTTCACCAATTTACGTCTTCATTCGTCTCATTATTTGCTGCGGTTTTTGAAGCAATTTGCGTCAAAGACGTTTACAATCGGAGGAGAATAAATTCGAGACGAAGATTGATATTGATTTTGTATTGTTTTCTTTTGTACTAATTTGTTGTTAATTTTTGTTTGAGAGGCTTTGTAATTTCATTCCAGAAACTGTTACTGCTTCGTCGGTAATTTAGGATTTGGATTGATATTTTGTGATCTCGGTATTTTGTTCTATTCATCTCATTGAAAAAAATAATAAAAGAAAGAAAAAAAAAGTTGAAGAGGAGTCATGGCTGTGTATTACAAGTTTAAAAGTGCGAAAAAGTACGATTTGATTACAATCGCTGATCATTTCATAACGGTATTGAATCTAAAACAACGAATATTTGAGTCAAAGCATATGATGAGAAGAGGAACTGATCTCATTGTTACCAACGCTCAAACAAATGAAGGTTTGTCATGCCTTTCCAATTAGTTTCAACTTGAATTCGCTTTTCCAATTAGTTTCAACTTGAATTCGCTTTTTATAATCGTCTACTTAGTTTAATTGATCAATGCATCGCCGTATTTGTAAAGTTTTAATTTAATGTTGAATAATTTACATGTTAGTTATACTGTAATTATGCGTAATTTAAGTAGTTGTCACTAGTTGTAGCGATTTGGTATTGCAAATGGAGTGGTTGCCACTAGTTGTAGCGTGGTTATCAGTGGTTTGTGAAAATTTGTACTTGTATGAGACGTCGTGTCGTGTGTGTGAGACAAAGCATTGAATACAGAAGCATTGCGAATTAGCTATTTAGCTTTGTCTCGTACAAATCGGCGTGTATTTGTAGGGACTTGCTCGGTTGAGTGAGCTTGGGGGTTTTCGGATTTCTTTGTAATACATAAACAAAATTAGCATTTGCTAGTATCGACAAACTCAGGCTGACTTTTGACCTGGGAAACGTGTTCAATTCTGTTTTGGTTGTATTGTTTATTGTCTTTCTGAAACTTTTCAACAATGTTTCTCTTCTGGGATTTCAGAGTATGTTGAGGAATTGATGCTGATTCCAAAAAACACTTCTGTGTCAGTACGTCGAGTTCCAGGACCAGGACCGCTTCCCATGCCGATTGTTATTCCACTAGCCAAGTATTGCTCGAACTTCATACTTTTGAATATTGTATTGGTTTTAAATGCATGCAGCTATGTTGAGAAAACTGTAAACTTAGTGCTTCTTTTAGGGTTTTAGTTTTGTGGACTACGGTTTCTGAAATATCATCTGTTTTCTAGTGGGGGTAATGGCTCATGAGATTTCTACCTTTGTTTGTAGGCCCAAGGTTGATGATCATCTCGCAGAAAGCAACTCTGTGACTGCTGATTCCTCAATGTCAAATAATGTATATTTCCTGTTCTTAACTGTTTTTCTTCCTAATTACACTGTTTTTTGTGTACAATGTTGTTAGAAATCTATATCTCATTATTTAACATATTCATATATGTGAGAAATTATTTAGTCATAAAATAATTACAAATCTTATGCGTGCAAACTAAATAACAAAAGATGAGAAAATCGTTTTCTCACCATTAAATTTTCGGCCATTTTGGGCACCAACAAGATCTCCTACTTGTTGGTTCTTGAGCTATAATGAATGTTAGGATGATCCTCCAAAAATCCCAAAGTAGAGATTCTCCTCTTGATTGCACCCAAGACTATCCCAAAATCCCACAAAATAACATGTACTAGATATTTGTAATGTGGTTTACCTTAAAATTGATTACTAATACTCATATACTACTACTAGTATTATTAGTGATTGATTTTTACAAATTTGATTCATAAAACTTGATTTTATGAAGAACAAGAGAGAGAAGTTTATTGTTTATCATAAAACATAAGAAGAATGAAAAATTGAGAAAATCTCTCAATATTGTATGCCAAAAACCGGTGGGTAGAGGGCTATAGGCCCCCATTTTCTTTTTCCTTTTTGTCTTCGCAAGACAAAATGTGTAAGCCTTTGTCCATAGTCATGTCACTATCAAGTGTCATAGACAAAAGAATAAGACAAAACTTCTAAAATGCCCACCAATATTTCGGTTGATATGTTGTAAAATGGAGTCCATTTTATTTTTATCAAATGCACAATTGTATGTCATGTGACATGTGACATGTCTTATGACATGTTTTAATTTAAAATGCATATTTAACAAATTAAATATCATTTACAAATTAAATAAATCACATTTAACAAATTGACTAGTAATTCAAAATTACTTTCACATAAAATGGTCATTTAAATACTAGTTAGTATAATCCACAACATCTTGTAATTATAACTAACTTATCATTCTCATCTCGCGTGTTTCGCAAACACCGATTAATTTTAGTAATATAACTTCTTAAATTACTAAATAAAATCTTATTTAATCACATTATAATAAGATGTCATTTTCTCTCTTATGATAATAATTTGTTCAATTTTAAGGAATTAATTAATCAGACGACATACAATTAATTAACCTTTTTCAATTAAGGGAATCGTCCTTTAGGTGTGACCTCAAGGGATCAACTGATCACCACCGTCGCACGACAGTAATGTCAAACTCTAGCCAGCCAATCATTACCGATATGTGTGGACCAGTTGACTATATATGTAATTTATCACCCCTTTCGTATTCTTGTTATGAGATTTAAATATGTGATCAATATGATCGACAATTGTGATCGCATTATTGTCGGGGACACTTACTCCAACAATCTCCCACTTGTCCTCGACAAGTGTGCGTCACCAATTCTCTTGTCCTATTACTATCTCCCACTCAATGCAAGGTGTCTTTCGGGTCGTACTTGCAAGTGATCATATCGAGAGTGGTTTCCTCGATCTGGAGAATAACTGATTGACCGGAATTTTCTACCATAGAAACCTTCCGAGCGTGGCCACGCATTTCCAGTTCATTACTCCTCGAGTGGCCCTGAGATATTGTTTTAACCCTGACAAAGGGGTGGACAATTCCTATCGCACTATTCCCTTCGACTAGCCACAGCCATCATAACCCAAAATATGCCCATTTGACCCCATTTACGAAGGTCGTAGTAACATAAATCAAAGCTAATCTAAAATTGTGCCATCTTAGGCGAACAGTCTTTAGTCAAAAGAATCGACTCATTAGAATACTATAGTAGCTCTCGCCACGACCAGGCTATATAAATTTGCCATAATTCTATAAGCGGTCACTGCCCGACAAAGTGTTCCTAACAGTCTGCCTATGTGATCGACTAGTCATCTCACATGACTGTATGGCACTGAACTTGCCATCAATCGCATCACACTCTAGTCACTTCGAGACGTCACCTCATACAAGTGACTATGGGCGAATACTATGTTAATCCGGGTTCACTTTAACGGGGTTCAATATCGTCATACAACTGGTTTGGATGTAACAAAGTATAATAAAAGAGTTTTAAAGTAAAACTCGAACGACAAATGCGATTATCACATATGAATAGTCAATGCCTGATTACTACTTCATATTCTATAATCCAGTTTGATCTTGAATGTAGTTGTTCATCTCAATTTAATTGAAATGACATGACTCATCAATCATCATGTTAAGCCTATGAGAAGGCTTTGGTTAGTAGGTTTTATCAACTTCTTGTACCTAACTTAACCTTACTACATACTCGTTTTCCTTTGTAATGTATACATTTGCATTACAAAACTTTCTGAGTACGTGTCGAGATCCAATCAAGACATAGGCCCTCTAGCCTTAGAATAGCTCCCACTGTTTTCACAGTTTGCGGGACTCATCCTTCTTGCACATCACAAGATTGCAAGTATACTCAATTTCCGTTGTAAATATTTCTCATTGTTCTTTATTGCCTAGAACGATTCTAGCAAATCTATTTCTTAAATAACATAGCCACAATGGTATCTTAACCATCCTAATGTGTTTTGATTATGGTTTTGTCGGAAACCATGCGCAATCTCAATTGTCAATTGTCATTTGTGTAACACCCTTACACAAAATTGCATCAAAAAACACTTTGCATTACATCCTTAATGCTTCTGCATGCACTTAAGGGTAATCTTTATGGCTTACTTGGTAACTATTACTTAAATTCGATTTGAAACAATTCATCATACTCAAAGTATATGAAGTGTTATACATCATTTCCTATTTAATTGATTCGGCAGCGGAAGCAAATGGAATCAATCAAATATGTTCAATTCGATTGAACTAGTCATGAATCTTATCAACATAAGACTCCTTATTTGACATTAATATCATGTAGATTTATCTCCATAAATCCGGATACTAAAGATGTACTATATTTCTCCAAAAGTCTAAAATCATTCGCAATGATCAATATGTCATCCACATATAAGACTACTTAAAATTACCGTAACTCCCACTAAACTCCATGTATAAACACAGCTTCTCGACTTATCAAGAAAAGTTTTATAACATGATCAAAACATTGATTCCAACTCATTGATGTCCTACTTAAGACCCTCTCTTAAGTTTCACATTATCAAAAATCTACAAAACTCAAGACATGTATTGAATACATTCCTTCTAATTGAAGAAGTGGGTTTTTGGATTCACTTGCTATATATCTCATCATAATGAAATACAATCCTTAGACTTAAGCTTCTCAACTAGTGCAAAACCCTTTGCTACCAATCAAGCTTTGAAATCTCTCTTTATTAGTGCAAAACCCTTTGTCACTAATCAAGTCTTTTATTTCGGATTTTCATGGCTTTAAGCCTTGTATTGAGTTGTGACTTAAACATTCTCATGTAAGTCATATGTTCATTACCTTCTAGAAGTAATCAACTTGAATCAAACGATTTCTTCGTAAGTTGCAAGCTCTTTACTTTCTAAAAGTAACACTAATTCATCATCTTCAACAAGTGATGACTTTAACCCTTTCGGTTTTGAAGAAACAACGTTTTACACCAAAACGTCTCATGTAGCCAAGAAAGACCAGTTTCTAACGACATAACATTCTTTGTGGCTCTTGAATAATTTCTCCCACTCTGTCTTCTAGAAATAAACTTGTATTTTAAAAGACAGCTTTACGAGCCACAATCCCGTTGTACTCGTGATTATAGTAAGGAAAAATGAGCAGTTGTTTCTTTTGAAAACTTACAAACATGGTACCCTACCATTTCATATCTCATATGATTCGTTTTAGATTTAGTGGAAAAATAATTTAGACAAAATGATAAAATCCCCAAAAGGATCAAGTAACTCAAAGTAACTTGATTGAAGTCCAAACCATATCGAATAGCGTTTCAATTCTTTATCCAACCACACATTATCCCATAATACGTGCTAAGAGAGATTAATTTGTGATACTATATCACATTTCATTTGGCTTATATCAAAGTCTTCACTTTGATAATCCCATCACGACTAAATCGTGATTTCTTGAACTCTTTGAACTTCTTCAAAGATTTCTCTATTTACCTTATTAAGTGAACACATTGGTGTTAACTTAAATCGTTGTTAAAAGAAAATGATCAAACTATTCTGGATCAATGATTTACAACCTCGATTTCCTTTTTTAACCAAAAGGCACGAGACATCTTGCTTTGAATACAAGATACGCATATACCATAAGATCTAATGGTTTCAAGAGTACTCGATAACTCTTTGCGTTCATCATTCCAGAATCTAAGGTTCAATCTTGGGTTACCAATTTGAGTCTTGCATCATCTACATGATATATCATTCTTGTTTGGTTTAGAATATAATCACCTTGATAATGGGCTAGCCATACATCAAATCATGGTGTATAGGGTCATAAAAGTGAAACCTCTTTTGTATCTTAACAAGTTTATATTCTTATTTAGAGTTTATGCACTTAATAGTCACAATTAAGTACAACTTTAAACCCAAAAACTAGATTGAGTACACAATGACTCTATCTCTCGACATTATTTGATGCTAGTCGTTATATTCTAATCATCCTATGTATCGCATACAATGATGAAAACCTCCACTGGTTTCTAATATTGACGAAGTAGTACTAGCAAAATTTATGTTAATCAAATAATCATTTAAAGAAGAAGGTCCCATTAGATGTCCCACAACTAACTTGTTGATTCTTCAATAATTTGGGGTAGTTTCCTTTCTAGCGTCCAACAATTAAGACAATGGAAACTTTATCGGTCGGGATTGATAGGTTTAGTATTGTTATTCTCAATAACTTTACTTTTAACATTACCTTGTATCAATTCCATTCTAATTTTACTTCTTTAAACCTCATCCTTTTCTTAACGGTTAAGAGAATGCTCCCACTTATTTCAATGAGTCTTTGCTAAGAGAAGCAAAATTGAAATTCATGAAGACTACTCTTCATTTGTTTGTTTAGTCTTAAAACTTTCATTGAAGTGGTTGCGGTATTTTGGTAAATTTTGATTTCCAACAAATCTAGTTACCAAAATGATGTAACGTTTCAAAGTACTTAACTCAATTAAGCATATGAGAAACAATTAATTGTAAGTAGATATGTTAGTCAAAAATCAAAAACCCTTTTGATCACGAACAACTTTTATCTATACTCTTCACAAGAGATCCTTGCAATGGATAATTCGATGTTTTAGAAGAAAATTCATATTTGTCTTTAGTTACGATGTTTTAATAGAGATTTGAATCAAAAATAGAAATGATATCGTATATGAATTGTGGTAAAGAAATAGAACAATATAATAACGAAATAGTGGAAAACTTAACATTTATCGTTTTATTAATACTTGTAAATAACAAGTAAAGCATTTACATAGTGACCTCTACCCAACTATGATAAATGATTCCAAGATCCAAATTCATATTAACTTGGGGCACGGTGTGCCGAAATACCCCTCATCAATATAACTCGGTGGATTAACTCTTTAATCGATTCTACTTTTAGAACTCTTGGTCGATAAAATTACATTAATATTTATCTTTAGCCCGAAACACATCCGGAAATCGTCGTGAATACTTTCGTTGAGTTCAACCCAAATTTCGAATAAATGTGTCCATGATCCAAACTCATATCAACTTAGGGCACGGTGTGCCGAAATACCCTTCATTAACATAAATTCGGTGGATAGACATTTTGTAACACCTCCATACTCCAAGTGCCTTACCAGGACCACCCAGGTATAAGGATGTTACCATCTCGGTTACCCGAGGCAATGATAATCAAATAAACAATAGAGAAACAACGTTTAAATAGAAATACTTAGTGAAAGGTTACAATCTCGAAGCCAAAGCCAAAAGTACAAATACATGTTCTTAAACTGACTGTTTACTGATCCAACTGAAATGTTATGAAAACTACTAAGCTACAGCGGAAGACTTCTATCATCATATCATGGCACATCCCAGCTATCCCAGTACTCATCTCATACATGCTCAATATCTGCTCACCATCCCCGAATGGACCACCGCAGGTTTTAAAACAATAATCGGGGTCAGTACTATTTACATAAATTATATAACCAACGGAACAGAAAGCAACACAGCTCATACAATCATACACAATCATACACTCCACTCCATCTCCGTCACCGACTGTCCACTGGACCAGCCCTGCCAGTGGGGGACCGCAGCCGTTCCCACCTAAGCCCCGCTCATCATACCGAGCGATAACCCTGTCCCATTAATGTGCACATTCCCTCCCATGGCGGGTTCCACGGAGGGCGAAACTAGGGCGTGAAGCCACTCCCGCAAGTGACTCCACTCAGCCGAGAACGCATCTCGAGAACCAGAGACAAACAATCACATCCATCAACAACAATCAATCAACAACCGTCACGAAACCAATCAACAAGCACTAATTACAACACAATCACCACACATTATGTAACTAATACTGAGTAGGGAAACCCTACCTGGAAAGCACAACAATCAGACGATCTCACAGCTGATATCAAAAAGCTTCCTCTACGAATCCTCCTCCTAACATACAAACATATAATCACTACCAAGCATAACATACTACAAAACCCCCAATTCCCAAATTAGGGTTTAACCAACTTTAAAGAAACATTATAAAAATGGTATATAGGTCTTACCCTTGACGCAAGGATCACAACGTTATAAAGAAAGGTGAAATCCGACCTTCCAAACTCCGGGATTTGCTAACAATGCGATTAAGGTGATGAACGTACTTTGCTTTCTCTCTTGACAGTAATTTAGGTTTTGAAAAGTGTTTAGAACAATGACGGAAAAGATTATATACCTTAATCGCATAATTAACAAAACCCGAGAAATAACTCCCCGTAAACCGGCTACTCGATCGAGTAGCTAAGGTACTCGATCGAGTACCCCCTTACTCGATCGAGTATCATAGTTACTCGATCGAGTACCCAACAGGTCAGAAACTATTTTAAAACGCAACTCACCCTTACTCGACAGAGTAAGGCCTGCTCGATAGAGTACCCAAAGACTTATAAATACGGAGTATTACAGTCTTCCCTCCTTAAAAAGAACTTCGTCCCCGAAGTTCAAACCACAACAAAACAAAGACTCACACTACGCACTCCCGACTCAGCAACTAAAACAAAACTCAACATAAAACATGTTACTAACTCAAACTCAGCCCGACTCAAACGACAACGACCATACCGACACAACATAAAAAGAGTATGAAGCTCTTAAAAACTCTTTGCGATCCTCTCCTACCCCCCTAAAAGAAACAAGGTTACGTCCTCGTAACCAAACATACCTGATCAAAAAGGAAAGGGTAGCGCTCTCTCATGGCATCCTCTGCCTCCCATGTAGCTTCCTCAGTCTCGTGGTTAGACCAAAGGATCTTAAGCAAAACTGTCTCACCACTCCTAGTCTTCCTAACCTTCCGGTCAAGAATCTGCTTAGGTACCTCAAGATACGATAAAGACTCATCTAGCTCTAAGTTCTCTGCCTCTAACACATGTGACGGGTCACTCACATACTTCTGCAGCTGTGATACATGAAACACATTATGCACTCTCTCTAACGCAGCAGGTAAATCCAGACGATAAGCAACTTCCCCAACTCGCTCTAAGATCTCATAGGGCCCGATGAACTTCTGACTCAGCTTGCCTTTCTCCCCAAATCTCATAACCCCACGCATAGGAGACACTTTCAGAAGAACCTTATCCCCAACCTGAAACTCTATATCCCGGCGATGTAGATCTGCATAACTCTTTTGCCTATCTTGAGTTGCTCTCATCCGTTCCCTGATCATCTTAATCTCTTCAACCATCTCATGTACCATCTCTGGTCCTAGAACCACTGCATCAGCACTGTCGTCCCAACAAATCGGACTCCTGCATCTCCTCCCATATAAAGCCTCAAACGGTGCCATGCCAATACTAGTGTGATAGCTGTTGTTGTAAGAAAACTCTATCAAATCCAACCTCTGTTCCCAGCTACCACCAAAGTCCATCACACAAGCTCGTAACATATCCTCAAGAGTTTTGATTGTTCTCTCAGTCTAACCGTCTGTCGCAGGATGAAAAGTTGTACTCATCTTCAAAGTTGTTCCCAAAGATTCCTGCAACTCTTTCCAAAACCGTGATATAAACCTCGCATCTCTGTCAGACACTATGTCCTTAGGGACTCCATGTAACTTTAGCACATTCTTTCGATAAGCCATAGCCAATTGTGCCTTAGTCCATGTATCTTTTATTGGAACAAAGTGAGCTGACTTGGTCAGTCGATCCACTATCACCCATATCATGTTATTACCCTGTTGACTCTTTGGTAAACCCACGATAAAATCCATAGAAATGGATTCCCACTTCCACTCAGGTACCTCTAAAGACTGAATCTTACCTTGTGGTCGTCGTTGTTCCCCTTTAACTCTCTGGCATGTCAAACAACGGGCCACAAGCGCTGCTGTTTCTTTCTTCATCCCAGGCCACCAAAACGTGTTCTTTAAATCCTTGTATAGCTTGTCACCACCCGGATGTACTGAATACGGTGTACAATGTGCCTCTGTCATGATTGTCTTTTTCAGCTCCTCATCATCAGGGACACACCACCTACCATCGAACCTCAAACTACCATCTGTATGAATAGAAAATCGGGACACTGTCCCTTTCTCTACTCCAGCTCTCCACTCGACCATCTTAGGATCTGAAGCCTATTTACCTCGAATATCATCATAAAGATCAGGCTGAACTGTCAAATCTCCCACAGCATCCCCTCTCTGCATCATATGTATCCCAAACTTCCCCACCTCATCAAACATAGAGCTGTACACAGGGAATGTACACTCTTCCTACTCAAAGCATCTGCAACAACATTGGCTTTCCCTTCATGGTAGATAATATCAATGTCATAATCGCCAATCAGCTCCATCCACCTCCTCTATCTCATGTTCAACTCCTTTTGAGTGAAGATGTACTTGAGACTCTTGTGATCCGAAAATACCTTAAAGGTCACCCCATAAAGGTAATGTCTCCAAATCTTGAGAGCAAACACCACTGCACCCAACTCTAGATCATGTGTAGGATAATTCTCCTTGTACGGCTTCAATTGCCTAGAAGCATAGGCAATCACCTTACCGTTCTGCATCAACACACATCCTAACCCATTCTTTGAGGCATCTGTATAAACCTCAAAGTTCTCAATCCCTTCAGGCAATGCTAAGATAGGAGCTGTGGTCAAACGCTCCTTTAATGTTTGGAACGCCTTCTCACAACTCTCATCCCAACGAAATCTGTCCACTTTCCTCATCAAAGCTGTCATAGGTCTAGCTATCTTGGAGAAATCTTTCACGAACCGTCTGTAGTATCCAGCTAAACCCAAGAAACTCCTAATCTCAGCAACATTCTTTGGTGCTTCCCACTTTGCCATTGCCTCAATCTTTGCCGGATCCACAGCTACTCCCTCCTTAGAGATCACATGCCCCGGAAAAGCAACTTTCTCCAACCAGAACTCACACTTGGACAGCTTAGCATACAACTCATGCTCCCTCAAAGTCTGCAACACGATCCTCAGATGCTCCTCATGTTCCTCCTTAGTCTTAGAGTAGACTAAGATGTCATCGATAAACACCACCACAAACTTGTCCAAAAACTGTCTAAAGATTCTGTTCATCAAATCCATAAACACAACCGGTGCGTTAGATAACCCAAACGGCATCACTACATACTCATAATGGCCATACCTCGACGTGAAAGCTGTCTTTGGTATGTCCGTCTCTCTAATCTTCACCTGATGGTACCCCGACCTCAAATCAATCTTGGAGAAGACTGATGCACCACTCAACTGATCAAACAGGTCATCTATCCTTGGCAAACGATACTTGTTTTTCACTGTCACTCGGTTCAGCTCTCTGTAGTCTATGCACAACCTCAAACTCCCATCTTTCTTTTTCACAAAAAGAACTGGTGCTCCCCACGGCGATACACTAGGTCTAATGTATCCCTTCTCTATCAGATCATCTAACTGTTTCCTGAGCTCCTCCATCTCTTTAGGACCCATCCGGTACGGTGTCTTAGAGATTGGCCCCGTCCCCGGTTTCAACTCAACGGTGAAATCTATCTCCCTCTTCAGTGGCAACCCCGGAATCTCCTCTGGAAAAACATCTGCAAACTCTCCCACCACCGGTGCTCGATCAATCGCTCGGACTCTCTATCCGGTCATCTCTCACATGGCACAAGATCAAAGGACATCCCTTCCTCAGATAAGACTTCAAAGTGACAGCTGCAATCAACTTAACTTTGGGTTTGACTAGAAACCCACGATAAGACACACTAACACCCTTAGGCCCTCTCAAAGACACTTTCTTTTGATGACAGTCTATCTTAGCTTTATACTTTCCTAACCAGTCCATCCCGACTATCATCTCAAAACCGTCAAAAGGAAACTCTAGCAAGTCTACAGGTAGATCAACTTGCCCAACTATCATAGATACATCTCTAAACAGCCTCCCACATGATACAGACTCTCCCGAAGGTATAAAAACTTTCTCACTCACAGACTTATATACTCTCAAACCCAACCGTTTAACATGACTCGAAGATACAAACGACTGAGAAGCCCCCGAATCAAACAAAACAAAGGTATGAATACCGTTAACAAGAAAAGTACCAGTGATAACATGGGCATCCTCCTCAGCTGCTTTCTTGTCCATCATGAACAGCTTTCCACTGGTATTCTGTCCACCTCCCCGGACGATCTTGGTGATGTGGTCGGCTTAGCACCCGACCCCGATTGTTCTTGTTGTTCGTAGCTGGTTTCGATAAAATTACCGCCATTGTGGTTACCGCCACCACCGATAGCTCGACTTCCCGGTTAGACCATGACCCAGACGGTCTATTGCTCGCATAACTCGAGCGGGTCCCTAAGAATAGCTCCCCGAGCCGATCCACGAAAAGCTCCGGCATACTCGTGCACTCATGTCTCTTGTGGCCCACACCGCCACACCAAAGCAAGTCATACCCCAACTACCACTTTGCTACTCACACGGCCACGCCCGAAGGAAGCCCCACACTAAACCACGACCCGGAAGAAAACCCTCTAGCTTGGTTGTGGTTGCCTTTCTTGTGACTAGACCGCCTCCACCCTTACTCTCGGCCTTTCTTTTCTCACTCACTCTCTCCCGAGCCATCTCAACCAAACCTCTCGGCTCTCCCGGCTCTCTCATAAGCTTCCTTAACATCGGTAAGGACTCCCACGGGTAACTTATCCATAATCTTGGGTGTCAATCCTCTTTCAAACCTCAGCGCCAGGTTCTCCTCACTCAAACCCATATCCTCAACATACCTAGACTTCTCATTAAACTGCTTGTAATACTCAGCAACTGACATATCAGATGTCATCTTAAACCCATCGAACTCCTCTCTCAGCTTACTCCTCACATGTTCCGGTACAAACTCCTTCCTCATAGCTCTCCGAAACTCTTCCCAAGGTATAGCAGGTAAGCCTTGGTTCACATACATCTCCCTAGCACTCACCTTCACCGTATCCCACCACTTGCCAGCTGCGTCCCTCAGGTAGAACGCAGCTTGTTCTACTCTCATCTCATCAGGACAATGGACCAGGTCCAGGATATTCTCCATCTCACGATGCCAGTTGTCAAGAAGGTTTGGTTCCCCGGTTCCCGTGTACTCTTTTGGGTTAAACCTCGCTATATAGAGACTGATCTTAGAGTGATCAACCTCCTTATCCTTATTCACTTTCTTTAAAGCCTCAGTGAGAGCATCTTGGTGCTCCAACATCTTAACAACATCATCTATGTTCATGGTCTCAGCTCTCGCATAGTACGCGTTTCTCTTGGGCGGCATCTTGAAACTATATAAGAAAGGGTAGACATAAACATACGCACTAGAACCTCAAAACACGAAAACAGGCTGCCCAGAACACACTCGATCGAGTGCCCAAACCTACTCGATCGAGTAAGAGGCTACTCGATAGAGTACCCAAAGACTTATAAATACGGAGTATTACACATTTATCACCCACTTCCCCTACGTAACAAGGTTTGTACCCCGGTGTGGCCGAGTGCACTCCCTCACGAAATAGGTTTTCATGGTTTCTACTTTTTGGTAAGGCTAAGTCTCAATTGTTTATTTTTAGCGAGAGGTCATGTCAATTTATTATCTATCACGTTTTAAGTGAACTAAAGCGGTGAACTACGATAATTGTAATTGACATGGTCGATAAACTCGATTAAAATGATAATGCATGTTTTAGTTATGGCGATTTAGCGATGCATGCAACATATAAATAAAATGTAAAGCATAAATAAAATCTTAGTATGGCCTTCCTAAAATAGTAAATCTAATAAACTATTACAAATTTGGAAACCAACTCCTTTGGTCCCTTGAACTTCGGTCTTGGCACGGATCTCGAGGTAACACCGTCTTAATGGATCGCCTTCTTAAGTGGCACCGTCTTCAAGGAACTCCGGATTAAATAAATTACATAACAAATTACATAATTTCCTATTATACATTTGTAATTAAAATAAAAATAAATCTATTAAATTACAAAGCGGTGATACGAGATCACAATAAATTACAACCGAATCGATATTCCCTTACATTTCGGGTAATACCAATTAAAACTAAGGCCATACTAAGTAAAATTACATAATTTAAAAATTACATAAAATTAAAATATGACAATCATAAATAAAATGCAGCATTATAATATGTATGAACATGCCCAATTTTATGCTAAATCGCCTTAAAGGAGCCAATATCGTATATTAATCGGTTTTTACGGATTTGCGTGATTTAACCTTTTAAAAATCACAATAATTACATAAAATCATATTTATGTACTAGTTAATTACCCTAACCATCTTAGGACTCAAAATTAGTCTCCACTAACATATTGACAATAATTAACTTATATTTCTTAATATTGTTCATAAAAGGACTTGCAATTACAATATAAAGCCATAAACTTCAAATAAATCATAAAAATTTCAAATAAATTCAAAATTTGAAATTTTTAAACTCATGAACATTCTGGAAAAATACCATGACACTCATAATGTTCAAAAACTTAGGTTAAAAATTTCGAATTTTATCGAGAAAAACAATGTTGCGTTTATCGGATTTATCAATTATAACCATAACAATATGAGAAAAATTATTTTTATCCACTTTTCAATTTTAGATCTGGAATATATGATAAAATTCAACATGTGACGTTTTTCCTTAGTCATGAAGTATGTTTTAGCAATTTTTACTAATTAAAGTCACTATTTATGTGATTTTTCATCAAAAATTCATAAATCATGCATAAAGACTTCATTATAGCCAATTATTTTACACACATCTTGTAAAATTGCATGTGACAACATACTAAATTTCTATGACCAGATTCAAAATATAACTCATATTAACCTATTTTCCATTTAAATTCGATTTTATCTTGAAAAAACCATATTTCGAGCATAAAAACTCATAAAATTATGAAAATTTACAGGTCATCTATAGATAATATATGTGAAAACATATCCAAAAACCACTGGAAAAAATGAAGTTTAGCTATTTTTAGTCCAAAAATGACATTTTTATCATAAAATCACATTTTAATGCCACTATAATATAAAATGAACAATAAAAATCCATAAATTAACCAAAATATCCTAAATACATTTTAGGATCAGAACTTTAACATGCATAATAAATTTCGTGATATATCATAATAAACACAAATTTATAAGTTTTGTTTGTTAATCGTATAACTCGGAAAAAAACCGATTTGCATGCAAACAACCTAAGGCTCATGATACCGCTTGTTAGAAATCTATATCTCATTATTTAACATATTCATATATGTGAGAAATTATTTAGTCATAAAATAATTACAAATCTTATGCATGCAAACTAAATAACAAAAGATGAGAAAATCGTTTTCTCACCATTAAATTTTCGGCCATTTTGGGCACCAACAACATCTCCTACTTGTTGGTTCTTGAGCTATAATGAATGTTAGGATGATCCTCCAAAAATCCCAAAGTAGAGATTCTCCTCTTGATTGCACCCAAGACTATCCCAAAATCCCACAAAATAACATGTACTAGATATTTGTAATGTGGTTTACCTTAAAATTGATTACTAATACTCATATACTACTACTAGTATTATTAGTGATTGATTTTTACAAATTTGATTCATAAAACTTGATTTTATGAAGAACAAGAGAGAGAAGTTTATTGTTTATCATAAAACATAAGAAGAATGAAAAATTGAGAAAATCTCTCAATATTGTATGCCAAAAACCGGTGGGTAGAGGGCTATAGGCCCCCATTTTATTTTTCCTTTTTGTCTTCACAAGACAAAATGTAAGCTTTTTGTCCATAGTCATGTCACTATCAAGTGTCATAAACAAATGAATAAGACAAAAGAATAAGACAAAACTTCTAAAATGCCCACCAATATTTCGGTTGATATGTTGTAAAATGGAGTCCATTTTATTTTTATCAATTGCACAATTGTATGTCATGTGACATGTGACATGTCTTATGTCATGTTTTAATTTAAAATGCATATTTAACAAATTAAATATCATTTACAAATTAAATAAATCACATTTAACAAATTGACTAGTAATTCAAAATTACTTTCACATAAAATGGTCATTTAAATACTAGTTAGTATAATCCACAACATCTTGTAATTATAAGTAACTTATCATTCTCATCTCGCATGTTTCGCAAACACCGATTAATTTTAGTAATATAACTTCTTAAATTACTAAATAAAATCTTATTTAATCACATTATAATAAGATGTCATTTTCTCTCTTATGATAATAATTTGTTCAATTTTAAGGAATTAATTAATCTGTATCGACATACAATTAATTATCCTTTTTCAATTAAGGGAATCGTCCTTTAGGTGTGAC
Source organism: Silene latifolia (assembly GCF_048544455.1). NCBI lineage: Eukaryota > Viridiplantae > Streptophyta > Magnoliopsida > Caryophyllales > Caryophyllaceae > Silene > Silene latifolia. Next base: position 60,252,707 of record NC_133529.1, on the reverse strand, counting down.
CTCAAGGGATCAACTGATCACCACCGTCGCACGACAGTAATGTCAAACTCTAGCCAGCCAATCATTACCGATATGTGTGGACCAGTTGACTATATATGTAATTTATCACCCCTTTCGTATTCTTGTTATGAGATTTAAATATGTGATCAATATGATCGACAATTGTGATCGCATTATTGTCGGGACACTTACTCCAACAAATGTAACTCACATTTGGACGATCATTTTCAGTCTGAACCATTGGACTATTATGATGATTTCGGGGATGATATTTACGTGACCACTCCTCAAGTCACTGCAAGAGAATCAAGCATTTTAATGAAGGATTCGACTTCTTTAAGTAAAGCTGATGAGGACAGCAAGATTAAGGCTTTAACTGAAAGTTCTGGTTTAGATTGGCAACGGTGAGTTTTTTCTTCTATCAATGTGGAAGTAACTGCAAATTTCCAGTAATGTTTTCTTTTGTACTAAATTGTTATTGCAATATATGCAGACAAGCTTCTAATGGATTAGTCCAAAGGATGAGTACTGTTAGTGGTGGACGAACTTTTGGTATGTCACTATTGCTTTACTTGCATTACATTTGTTAATTGTCAAATTAGGGCTTGGAGCTCTGGATTTAAATTGAATCGTTTGCGACTAATAATTGAATCGTTTGCATCTTTTTGGTTAGGCCAAGGGTGTGGTTTGCAGCAGAAAACACCTCCACAGGGCTATATATGCCACAGGTGTAAGATTCCTGGTAAGTTCTTGGCACTATATGCTTTTCTCGTTGCATCTTTTTTGCATTTTGTATTATCATTGATGCTTACTATCATGCATAATCCATTTATTTCAGGTCATTATATTCAACACTGTCCAACTAATGGTGACCCAAACTTCGACATTCGGAAAGTAAAGCCTCCTATTGGCCTACCAAAGTCCATGCTTGTACCGACACCAGATGGCTTGTATGCATTGGCTAATGGGACGTCTGTTGCTTTGAAGCCAAATGAGTATGTTTGCTTTGTTTTAGAAAGATTGTCCTATGTTATTTTTTAAGAGATTCTTGAGCTGACATAGCTTATCTGATTGTTAACAGGGCTGCTTTTGAGAAACAAATTGGAAGCTAATCTTCTACTCGATCCATTGTGAATCTTCCACCTGAACTTAATTGTCCACTATATAATGTGTTTTGGTAAAAATTTACCGAGTTATTAATTTAATTATGTGAGTGATAGTGATTATTCTTAATGCCAATTATGATTAAAATGCAAATGATAGGTACGACGAAATAAAGACAAACGAAGAAAATGACACGGAGGATTTTTGGTGACGCGGAAAACCCGGTGTGGGAACAACCGCGGGGGAGTCGGAATCCCGCCAACTTTTGCACTATAATCGATGATAAATTCTCAAGTAAGGAAATACAAGATTATTTTGTAGTGGGATATTGCCAAATATAGACGGAGTGTTGAGTGATAAAGTGCTGAGAATGCTCGTGTGTTTGATGCCCTCCTCGTGTTGCTCCTCTATTGCTTTTATAGCTGTTGAACCAAGTAGAGAGTCCAAAAACTTCTTTCCTATTTCTGCTCCTGGACTTTGGGTCAATTCCTTAAGAATAGGGATTTGTTATTGACCCAGCCCAACAATTCACTTTGCACGTGTGTTTTGCAATTCCCCAATTTGTGTTTGTTTCTTCTTTTGATCCCGCGGCCCATAACACGCCACCTCAGCGATTCCCTTTTCCCTTCATCTACCAATAATTCCTTGCCACGTCATAAGTAATAAAGAGTCTTTTTTACCCCTAACAATTGCCCCCAAATTTCCGTCTTAAATATTTTTAGGCGGGAATTTCTGTTTGCGATGCGGAGAACTGACGAAGCTGGGCAGTTATACCTGATGATTACAACTCCCCACTTGTGACAAACTGCCGCCACTTTCCCACTTCCCCAAGAACTCTCTCCTCACCATAACTCCTCACCCTCCCTCTTTAATAAATCCCTCGGTATCCCCTCACTTTTCCTATTCCTCTTCATTATTACTCCTTCTCTCTCTACTTCTCTCCATTAATCATCTTAATACTTCCTCTTTTCCGGCCGCTACAGGTACATCATCTTCTTCCTTGCTTTCTTTTCTTTTTTCTTTCTTTGCATATAATGTCACAAAAAACCGCTTCTTCAGCCTCGGACTCGGATCCGGTGATGCCGCCTGACCTCTTTCTTTCCGGCGGTGTGCTCTCCGCCAAGCACTCTGTGATTCCGACTTCACTCCGGAGGATCTTGATTATATCAAGAAAACCTTTGGTTTCTCGATGATGTGGTGTTCCACATTCCGACTCCTGGCGGCCGGGCGACTCGGTGAGGAAGGGTGGATTTGCTTGTACGAATACGCCTTTCATCTGGGTCTGCGATTTCCTTTCCCTCCCTTGGTCCAAGAGTATCTGAACTTGAATCGGTTGGCTATTTGCCAAGTGGCCCCATACACTTGCGGACCTTGCTTGCGATTGATGCTATGAATAACCGTTACGTTATGAGATTGGTCTCCGGACCTTGCACACTTGTTCTCGGTCGGGTCTCTTGCTCGGGTCAAGTGACCATTCGGGTTCGAGACGGGGAAAAGAATTGCATCATCTTCCCCGTGAAGCGGATGACGACAAGTGGTTTTCCCTTTATTTTTGTGAAAATTGACACTCTTCCTCCGCTCCGATGACTTCATTGTCGGTGTCACGCGATCAACGAGGCGGTACTTGCATGCCCTTATTCCTGTGTATTTTTCTTTGATGCTCATATTTCCTTACTTGGTTTTTTGTGCGGTTTGTGCCCCTTGCCTTTGTCTCTGACGAACCGCATCCCTTTCCAAGCTATTCGGTCCACCTCCGAGAAAATAGGACCTTCCCCAATCTGTTCGGGATTTTCTTTCTTTGTGGTGAAGAAAACAAATTTCTTGAAGAAAAAGACTCAATGTCGACTAGTACGTTGTTCTTCCCTTTTTGACTTGGTTACATTTCCGGATTTTTCATATATCCGTTCGACTTAATTTCTGCTTTGCTTCCGGGTTACTCGCAAAATCTAGAATTTCACTGCAAGATGTTTTGGCTCGAGAGTGAAAGAAGCGATTACGGCTACCCCCAAGCTTTGTTGAGAAAAGGAAGTCTACCCACCGCCCCCGGTTGGACCTCGTCCCAAGAGGAGGTCTGCTGCTGCGAACCGGGCTAAGGAGCGATCTCCTATTGAAGCCACACCTCTAGGCGTGAGGCCTCCGCTACTGGACATGGATTATCCGCCGGAGATGCTCCGGTTTCCAAAGTTGTTCCAGTTACCGACTATGCTGCGTCGATGCGATTCCAACGTCAAACCATCCACCGCTTCGAGCTATTCACATGCGGAGCTCCCGCTTCTGGGGCTACTACGGTTCCAAATGCGCTCCGGGGTTATTGTTTTTACACTTCCGGACAATTTTGGTAAGGCTAAGTCTACGAGTAGCTTTGACTTAATGAGCGGATGCTTCTTCCGGCTCCTAGGTCTGCGTTTGGATAGCAATCCTTTGCACGACTTGGTGGATCGTGCTACTCTGAGCATTCTTTTGAGGTAAACGATCATTGGTCAACTGCTATATATATTTCTTCTCTTTTTTTTTTTTTTTTTTTTTTTTTTTAACGCTTGGTTACGGTCCACCAGTCCTTTCTCGAGATGGCCCCGTATCTCGCGGGAGAAGGTGCCTCTCTCTGGTAGCGAAAAATGCGAAACTCCGGAAGGCGGCGAAGGAAGCCAATGGGGATAGCACAAAACTCAGTGATCTAAACAAGTCCCGAGTTTCTTTGTTGGAGGCCACTCGAAGCGAGTTTGCGAGCAGTCTTTCTCTTCGAGGGGCGGATTTACAGTCTTTGAGAAGAAAGTTCTTGATCTTTGAGAAGAAAGGCTGCGATCTTTGAGAAGGAGGTGCGATGCTAAAGAGAAGGTGCGTCTTTGAAAGGCGTGCTTGAGAGGCCGAGAGGCGTATCTCGAGGGTGGAGAAACGTGCTTCGATGCGAGGCTCGTCTTGCCCAGGTTCGGGAGGAGAAGGTTTCGATGTGCGGGAGTTGAAAAGGACTCTAGTGGATGCTCATCCTATCTTTGCTCTGGAAACGAAGATCACCGTATAAAGACGTTCCGGAAGGGGAGCATTCGGCCGGGATTTAGGAGCTGAAGAGGGGAGGCTCGTTGCTACCTTCCGGACGGTCTGAATCTGGATATATTGGTGGCTTGGTGGAGCACAGTGCATCGTTCTTCTTTGACGACCAGTCTTTGAGGAAGAGGTGAATTCTCCTGCTCCTGATGCTCAGGCAGCTGCTTCTGAAGCTGTGGAGCATATTGACGTAGATTAGTTTTCCTTTGCACCTGAAAGACTTTGCTAGGTTTAGTTAGTTTTTGGCCCTACGGGGCATAACATCTTTATTTTGAACAGTTTATGTATTTGGGTCTGGTTCTGATGCCATACGTACTTTGCTTTTGCGACTTAAGTATTTTCTGTTGGTTATTTCTTTGTGTCGTACCGTTTATGGTGCTTTGATTTGTGCATGCACGTCATTTGTTTGGCCATCGCTGTTAGATTGCTGGCTAAGGGGTCTAGTATGCCCACTCGTCCAGGGGAGCCAGGCTTGCGTGGGTGCTAATGCATCGCGGGAGGCTGGTTGTCCCGGTTGTACGTGCTTAGCCACGGACACACGCCTTCGTAATGAATACAGACTCGCGATTAGTTTGCATTTTATTTCCTTGGCTTACTTGAAAAAATTTAAATTATTCAAGGTGGTTTTGCAATTTAAAGCTTGTTAGAATTAAAATACGAGCAAGGCTTTTAGAACCAGAAATGTTGGATTCAAAAATAACGTTTTTAGAGCCAGAAAACATTCAAAATCAGGAGATATCCAGACCCAGAGAAATATAAAAAATAGAAAAATATTTTAGAAGCGGGAAAATATCTTTTAGGGCGGAAAGAATTTTTGGAGGCATAAAAGTATTCGAGAGACAGAAAAATATGCGAGCCGAAAATATGTAAGGCAATATCTAGAACCCGGTGGGTTGTATCCGGTAGGTGAGTGCCGGTTGTTGACCTGCTGGTGACTTTAAATAAAATATTTTTTCAAGTGGGTGATATTCCAGGATCTGGCAACCATTTGCCCTTCCATAGTCATGAGTCGGTAGGCTACATTTCCAACTGTGCTTTCTACTTGGTATGGCCCCTCCCAATTGTAGGCAAACTTCCACCTTCTTTGGTTCTTGGTATTCTGGAAGACTTTCCTTAGGACCAGATCTCCCACCTGCAGAGTTCTTACTTTTACGTTCTTGTTGTAGCTTTTAGCCACGATCAGTCGGTAGGAAGCCATCCCGATCCGGGCGCCGGTTACGAGTTCATCTATCGTGTCCAGTGCTTGCCATTTCCACCTGGTTCCGATCTTCCGTGATGCATCCATATCTCGTGGTTGGGACCCGACTTGAGATGGGATGACGCTTCTCGCTCCGAACACCAGGCTAAAGGGGTTTGCCCCGTTGCAACCTTTGGTGTGGTTACTGTCGCCCCATGAGAACCAGAGGTAGCTCTTACGCCCATTTGCCCCCAATGTCCTCTAGTTTCTTTTTCAAGTTTTCAATGATAATCTTATTCTTTGGATTCACTTGTCCATTGGATTGGGGTTCCTGGGAGTAGATTTACGCAACGAGATATTCCACCTAGCACAAAAGCTTGGTCTTATTTCCAATGAATTGGGACCCATTATCACATATAATCTCGGATGGAATGCCAAACCTGCATATGATATTGCGTTTAATGAAAGATATCACCTGGCTTTCTGTAACCTGGGAGGATGATTCTGCTTCTATCCATTTGGAAAAGTAATCCGTCATGGCGAGCATGTAGACTTTGTTTCCTGGTGCTCTGGGTAATGGTCCCACGATATCCATCCCCCATTTCATGAAAGGCCATGGTGAGATAACCTGGTGCAGAGGCTCTGCTGGCTGGTGGCTAACATGGGCGTGTCTCTGGCAAGCGTCGCATCTTTTTGCGAATTCCATGGCATCTTTGCGCATTGTGGGCCAGAAGTATCCCTGCCTCAGTGCCTTGTTGGACAGGCTCGCCCCTGCATGGTTTCCACATTCTCCACTTTGTGGATAGCATGCAAAACGACTGAGACTCTTCCCGATCCAGGCACCCGAGGTAGGGTCCAGCGTGGGATTTCTGAAAAGAACATTATCAATTAGTAGGAATCGGATGCTTTCATTTTAAAGCCCCTTACCTCCTTTTATCTGCTGGTAGGATGTCATTCTCGCAACCAGTTTAGGTAGGGTTTCCTCCGGTCACTGAGTACTTTCTTCATTCTTTGGTGCCGCACACTTTTTCGGCTTCTGTTTGAGATTTTAGTGTTCTTGGCTCCAAAGACGTGGACAATTGGTATCGTGGAGATAGTTCCTGTTTTGAAGGTTGCCCCCAGGGTGGCTAGTGCGTCTGCGCCTGCATTCTGCTCCCTGGGGATTTGCTTGATGTTGAATGTGACAAACTTGACTTTCGGCTCTTTTGCTACATCTAAATATGCCATCATCCTGGATCCCTAGCTTCATAGCGATCATTAACATGGTTAACTATAAGCTTAGAATCACCGCAAACCCGAAGGTGTCGATTTTCAGATCCGAGCCAGACTTCGGACCCAGTGATTAGTGCCTCATATTCGCGTTGTTTGTGGCTTTGAATTCACATCGTACGGCTGGACTATGTGGTCTCCCAGGGTGATTTGAGGACCAGCCCTACTCCTGCTCCTTTGGCGTTTGAGGCTCCGTCCACATGTAACTCCCATACTTGTTCTCCTTTGTCTTCTTCCAGTTTCGGGATGTCTGTTCGGCCTGGGTGGTCCGGAGTCTTTGGGCGAAGTCGGACACAAAGTGCCGCCAGCACAGGGACTTTATGGCCGTACGGGGTTCAAACTTCAAATCGTACCTGCTCAAATGCACGGACCATTTAGCCATTCGTCCTGACAATTCTGGTTTTCTCATGATAGTTTTAAGAGGGTAATTAGTTATCACAGAAATAGTATGAGACTCGAAGTAGGGACGCAGTTTATAGGATGCAGTAACTAGTGCAAGGACAAGTTTTTCTAGTGATGTGTACCTGGTCTCTGCCGGAGCGAGAGACTTACGGTGTAGTATACCGGGATCTTTGTGATCCTTCCCGCTCTCGTACTAGCACTGCACCGATCGATCGCTTATACATGATCGACAAATACAGGAAAAGTGGTTCTCCTGGCTCTGGTTTCGACAGGAGAGGTGGGGTGCTGAGATAGCGCTTTAACTCTTGGAATGCTTTCTCGTGGTCGTCCGTCCATTCAAATCTTTGGCTTTTTCTGAGTATATCATAGAATAGCCTCGCATCTGTCGAGGATCTGGATATGAATCATTTAAGGTCGCCACTCTTCCATCGGTATTTGGACGTCTTTTGGTTTCTACGGTGATTCCAGCTGCAGAATTGCTCTTATTTGCTCGGTGCTGGCCTCTATCCCCCTCTGGGTCACCATGTACCCTAGGAATTTTCCACTGGATACTCCGAAGGTGCACTTCGTAGGATTCAGCTTCATTTGATATTTCCTGAGGGTATTGAAAGTTTCTGCCAGTCTTTGGTGGTGTTGTGAAGCTGCTTGATTTGACGACCATATCGTCTATATATACTTCCATGGTTTGGCCTATTTGTTCTTTAAACATCATGTTCACCAGCCTCTGATAGGTAGATCCTGCATTTTTCAGTCCAAAAGGCATGACGTTGTAGCAATAGATACCTCTCTCGGATCTGAATGCTGTCTTTTCCTGGTCACTGGGGTGCATCTTTATCTGGTTATATCCGCTCCAGGCATCCAGAAATGTGTGGGGTAATATCCGTATAAGACCCTTTAAATTTAGGACTATAACGTAAATTTAACATGTGAAATATGGTCATAAACGAAATACAATAAGGAAACGATAAAGATAAAGAATCAACCTCGGGTCCTTTGATGCACGGCGTAAAGAACAGAAATCAAACGAGATTCCCTCCTAATTGTTGCACCCAAGACTTGTCCGAGAAATGCCCTTGTGCTAGAACGTGTTCTCCGATTGCCTTGCAATATTGGGAGAACTTGATGTGAGTTTTTTCTCGAGATGTGAGATCTCGCCAGAGAGAAATGATCTCCAAAACCCTAGTTTTCTGTAAAAATGAAAATCGCTAGGTCAAAAGGAGAGGGAGCCTCTCCTTTTGTTGCCTCGGTCCGCGGGTCATGAGAGGAGGGAGTGGGTTTTCCACTTTCTCCTCATTTAACTCGTGATCCGATTGAACCGACCCCACTCGCTAAAATGTATATGACGCGGTTTGTATTATAAATCGTCATCGGTTATCGGCTATTAAAACATCAACTAATAACACGGGTTAGTTGAAGTATTAATACATGTCCGACAAAAAACGATATTGTATAATTAAATTCAATATACATTAATCAAATATAAAACGCTTATATTTAATTTTACGAATTAACTGGTTAATTCGCCTTAGCCCATAATATTTAATCCGTATTAAACATAATATCTCAACATCACATTTTGACTAATTACTAGTCAAATAACTCGGACTAACTGGTTAGTCAAATTTGGCATCTACATGACTGTATTTTCATACCGTCACATCTCTCGAACGTATCCTATAGGTGTGACTTTTGGGATCGAGTTGATCACCGCCATCTCGTATGACAATAACGTCAAACTTATCTAGCAAGCCAACCGTTATTGATAAACGTGGATCAACCGATAATAATACCAAAAGTATGCCCTTTGATCCTTTTAGAGGTTTATAAGTCCTTGCACTAACTGTTAAGGACACCAACCCCAACAAGCTCCCACTTGTCCGTACAAGTGTATGTGCAATGACGTTATCCGCACTAACTGGAGGACACAGCCCCAACAAACTCCCACTTGTCCGTACAAGTGTATGTGCGATAACCGATTCTCATATTCATTTAAAATTTCTCCCACTCAATGTAAAACAATTTGCAGATCCGGATCCGCAAAGGTCGTATTTTACAATCGATCTGTATCTAGAGTGGTTTCCCCGACTAGAGAGTAACTTAACTGATAAAACGAATCCGTATCCGAGCATGGCCATGCATTTCGATTCTGACTCCTCGAGTGGCCCTGAGAAATATCGAGTACCCGATAAAGGCTGAATATTTCCTTCAACTCGACTCCTTCCGATCTAAGCACGCATGAAATGACCCGAAAAAAAATCTACTTGGCCCCCTGTTACGGATGACCGTGAGAAAGAAACCAAAGTCACCCAAAATCCGCCTTAGTCTCAAGAGACAGTCGATAGTCAAAAGAATCGACTCTTAGGATCACCATGGAGGTCCTATCCACGACCCGGCACCGAATGTTATAAAACATTTAGGACTCCACGTCGATGTCACAATTGTGTCCTACGAAATATCCGTATAAATCGCCTCTGTGATTGGTCAGTCAACCGGTTGACTTATGGCTCGTTGAACCCACCATCAACCAACGTCACAAAATAATTGCCAGAGTTATCAGCTCATGTGGGCAATTAAGGACTGAAAAATATAATGTTCGTTCAGTTCACTTTGTGGTGTTCAAAATTTGTCGTACAAATCCACATGAAAAACAAAATATATATATAAAATATCAAAACGATGATGTCGTATAGAGTACAAGAGAGAATGAATCTGATCCATAAAAGAGTACTACAACTTAGGAACACGTTTAATTCCCATGGAATTAACATGCCCTTCATGCTTATCTTGTCGTAATGCTTTAGTGAGAGGATCTGCTATGTTATCATCTGTAGCAATCTTTTCTATCACTACTTCCTTTTGCTCCACGTAATCCCGGATTAGATGAGATTTCCGTTGTACATGTCTAGACTTGTTGCTAGACTTAGGCTCCTTAGCTTGGAAGATGGCACCACTATTGTCACAATAGATGGTGATCGGGTCATTCGAACTAGGCACTACAGATAGTCCATGTAAGAATTGACGCATCCATATCGCTTCCTTTGTAGCCAGGCACGCGGCATAGTACTCGGACTCGATCGTAGAATCTGTTTGTAACGATTTGTTTGGAACTCTTCCAGTGATCTGCAGCGCCATTAAGAGTAAAAACGAATCCAGGATCGAGATTTCGAGTCATCTCGATCCGTTTGGAAGCTAGCATCTGAGTAACCGGTTGCGCATAGCTTTTGTTCGCCTCCATAAGTCAATGCCCAATCTTTAGTCCTCCGTAGGTACTTAAGAATGTTCTTGACAGCCACCAATGTGGTTCACCCGGATCTTTGTTGGAATCGACTTGTCATACTCAATGCATATGCCACGTCCGGACGTGTGCATATCATGGCATACATGATTGATCCTATAGCCGAAGCATAAGGAATCCGTGTCATGCGCTCTTTCTCTTCCGGTGTCTCTGGTGCCTGAGACTTGCTCAAATGCACCCCTGGAGCCATAGGAAGGAACCCCTTCTTGGAGTTAGTCATGCTTTGAATCTCTCTAGGACTTTGTCTATGTAAGACTCCCGATCGAGAGATAGCATCCGTCGTGATCTATCTCGATAGATACGGATGCCTAGAATTCTTTGTGCCTCTCCCAGATCTTTCATCTGGAAATGGTTTTTCAACCATACTTTCACCGAAGTTAAGAGAGGTATGTCATTCCCAATCAGGAGTATGTCGTCAACATACAATATTAGGAAAACAATCTTGCTCCCACTCGACTTGATATATAAACATGGTTCCTCGACCGATCGAGTAAATCCATTTTCTTTTATCACTTGGTCGAAGCGATGATTCCAACTCCTTGATGCTTGCTTAAGTCCATAAATGGAGCGCTTAAGCTTGCACACTTTCTTAGGATGTTCTGGATCGATGAAACCTTCGGGTTGTACCATGTACAACTCTTCCTCCAAAAAGCCGTTTAAGAAGGCGGTTTTCACATCCATTTGCCAAATTTCATAGTCATGAAACGCGGCGATCGCTAAGATAATCCGAATGGAACGCAGCATGACTACGGGTGCAAAATTTCATCGTAGTGCAAACCTGGCACTTGGGTGAAACCTTTAGCAACTAGTCGTGCTTTATAGATGTCTTGTTGACCTTCCACTGAATGCTTTATCTTGTAAAGCCATTTGCATTGAAGGGGACGAACCTTAGCGAGTAAGTCAACAAGATCCCATACGTTGTTCTCATACATAGAGTCCATCTCGGATTGCATGGCCTCAAGCCATAGCTTTGAGTCAGAACTAGTCATGGCACCTTTATAGGTTGCGGGTTCACTACTCGTTAAGAGTAGAACGTCATCTATGTCATGTTCCTCGACCATACCAATGTATCTGTCTGGAGGAATAGAGACTCTTCCCGACCTCCTAGGTTCCTCAGGAATATTCACCGCAGCCGGGATTGAAGGAACAGGTTCCTCCAATGGTTGCTCGGTGTTTGGTTCTGGAATCTCCGACAGGTCGAAGGTTCTATCACTCTTTGCATTCTCGAGAAATTCCTTCTCTAAGAATGTCGCACTACCGCAACAAATACACGTTGTTCGGTTGGCGAATAGAAGTAATGACCAAGTGTTCCTTTAGGATAACCTATAAAGTATGTCTTGACCGATCGCGGGCCGAGCTTATCTTCAGGTCTCCACTTGACATAAGCCTCGCAGCCCCAAACCCGTATAAAGGACAAGTTAGGGACCGTTCCCTTCCATAGTTCATATGGAGTCTTGTCAACAGACTTTAGACGGACTTGATTAAGTATTAGAGCAGCTGACATAAGAGCATAACCCCATAACGAGTCAGGCAACACGGTGTGACTCATCATGGATCGAACCATATCAAGTAGTGTTCGATTTCTCCGTTCGGACACACCATTCAACTGAGGTGTTCCAGGTGGAGTTAACTGTAGGGCAATCCCACAGTCCTTTAGGTGTTGATCAAACTCGTGAGAAAGATACTCGCCACCACGATCCGAACGCAGTGTTTTAATCTTCCTACCTAATAGGTTCTCACCCCTATTCTCGTATTCCTTGAATTTCTCAAAGGATTCACTTTTGTGCTTCATTAAGTAGACATAGCCATATCTACTTAAATCGTCCGTGAAAGTGATGAAATACCTATAGCCTTCTCGTGCGGTGATTGACATAGGACCACATACATCCGTGTGTATGAGTCCTAATAGGTCAGCAGCGCGCATTCCAACACCTTTGAAGGAAATCCGAGTCATCTTACCGATGAGACATGATTCACACGTGCCAAATGATTGAAAATCAAAGGCCGAGATAGCTCCATTTTTGATGAGCTTGTTTCGCGCGTTTCTCATTAATGTGTCCCATACGGCGGTGCCATAGATACGTTTGATCTTTGTCACCAACCTTTACCTTTTTATTCATTACGTGTAATATTTCGGTGGTCTGATCTAAAACATAAATTCCGTTCATGGAGACTGCCTTGCCATAAATCATATCGTGTAAAGAGAAAATGCAAGTATTATTCTCTATTACAAATGAAAAACCACGTTTGTCAAGTGCGAAACCGAAATAATGTTTTTCGAAAGACTGGGTACATAATAGCAATCATATAATGATAACTCAAATCCGCTAGGAAGCTGGATCACATATGTTCCCCTCGAGACGGCAGCCACTCTTGCTCCATTCCCGACACGCAGGTCAACCTCACCCTTTACGAGAGGCTCGAGATTTCGGAGGCCCTGCACATGATTACACAGATGAGAACCACAACCGGTATCAAGTACCCAAGTTCCGTAACTTGCGTGGTTAATCTCAATCATATGAATAAAAGTAGAAGAAGAAGACATACCAACAGGTTTAACGCGACCTGCTTTTATGTCCTCATGATAAACAGGACATGTGCGCCTCCAATGCCCAGTCTTGTGGCAGTGATGGCATTCCATGTTTTCGGTCTTGCTCTTTGTCGCGCGTGATGAGGTGCTCGACTCACCAGGTCCACTCTTACCTGAACCCGACTTCTTGAACTTCGCCTTACCTCTCGCTAGGTTTGCACGAGCTTTGCCCTTACCCTTTCCCTTGTTTGTCACAACGAGAACATCCTGTTTCATGCTCCCACCGAACTTCATGTCCTTCTCGGTGCATGTACGAGGAGGGAGTGCGGTTCATGGGGAGTTTTCTTCAAATCATTCATATAGTAATTCGCTCTAAATTGCGAATAACCATCGTGGAGTGAGTGAAGTATGCGGTCGATCACAATGTTCTCGCTGATCTTACAATCAAAGGTCTCCAGCTTCTCGACATTCTCAATCATGCTGAGAATGTGTGGGCTAACCGGTTGGCCCTTCTGGAGTCTCGCATCAAAGAAGCGAGTGGTATGCTCATAGGTCACGATTCTCGGTGCTTTCGAGAATTCCTTGGTGAGCGTGGTGAAAATCTTGTTTGCACCATGGGCTATGAAGCGTTTATGCAAATTGGGTTCCATTGCAAAAATGAGTACGTTTTTAATCGCACCGCTTCCATACGAAATCATTAAACTTGGTGATTTCAGCAGCTCTAGCCGTGGGATCTGGGTTTGCCGGGATGGGCTCCAAGAGATATTTGAGCTTCCGTCGCGGCGGCGACATTCCGTAATGCCGCCTCCCGATCCGCGAAGTTTGATCCATCATTCTTGATCGAGTAGACCGATTCATCCGATTCATGAAGATCCGAAGCCAGGACTCACGGTCCAATGTGGCACTTGGCATTGGGTTATCAGGAGAACCAGCCATTTGATATTAGCAGTTTAAAAGTTCGTGATCTACACTGAAAAGAAAGAAAAACAAAACGAAATAAGCAACTCATCGAGGTGATTTAAGTCTATTTTAAAATTCATTTTAAACATGTAGACTCTCGCACTTGCATAATTGATCTCCCTCAAGAATGATACAAGTGATCCCAAGATTCAATTTCGATAAATTGATAAGCCAACTGTTTAGCTAATTCTTCCGTAAGAACTCTTGGTCGATAGATTTCCGTAAATCCTATCTATAGTCCACCACAAATCACGGGATCGTACGAGTGACCATAGTGTTGAGATAAAATAGGTCAATCGGTTCCAACTTACCCGACGTAGAAGGGGTCATATTATACCTACCGACGAAGAAGGGACTCATTGGAGTTTGACCTATAAAGACCGTTCTCAATTTTTGTTTATACGAGGAAGATCCCATCAACTAAATTATAATTCATATTAAGTGAACGAATAACTAGCGTCTGCGTGAATGAATTAATTTGGGTGATGGCTTATAATGAATCGTGTGACATACGAATGTCAAAGAAAACTAACTCGTGACCTCTATATGTGTCAGTTTTCATGCAATTATTAGGTGGTTTGGTTTTTAGGCGGAATATGATGCATACTATCGTAACGGAAAAATAAATAAAAGAATGCAATACGTAAATAAAAATTCCTAGTGTGGCCTATCCTAGTAAAATAAAACATAAAACAACTTTGGAATCCACCGTTGGACCCGAGAAGCTTGTCTTGATGTTCCATCTTGATCCAAGTAGCGGGAGTGAGCATCTGGTCTCCATCTTTGGTCTTCTCAAAAATTACAATTTAAAATTACAAATATAAACCTATTTACATTCTAATTAAAAACTGTAATTAAAAGAAATAAAATGGAGATACGAGATCTCAAAATACAACCAAGACCGTGTTCCATCATTACGGTAACACGTTCTACTAAGGCCACACTAAGTTACAACCGTTTGCAAAAATAAATAAATACGTAATAAAAGGCATTCAAGGCATTCAACAAAACGATAATTAAATGCATCAACTAAAAACAAATTCATTCGTGACATAATTCTGTAATTATGTTAAATTTATTCAAACCACCTTTTAATGATTAAAATTCATGTGATAAAACTGCTTCTATCAATTTAATTTTAATCTAATACAGTCCGTTACTTTAAATACGCTTTAAAATAACTTAATGGTACGTGTGTGAACCGTTTCACAATCATAGCGAGTGTACAATATCCGTATAAAGTACATAATAAGGCCAAAAGAAAATTTAAAGCAAAAAGAATAAATTTTCAAAGCTGCCAAAACAAAATCCCTCGATCCAGGGACATAAGTGCTCGATCGAGGAACAAAAGGGCTCGATCGAATGAGGCTGCCATTCGATCGAGGGTTTGCCAATCAGGAAGTGCTCGATCGACTAAACTGGTGGTCGATCGAGTACTTTAATCAGCAAATCTGCTCGATCGAGTACGAGGACAACTCGATCGAGCAGAGGGGTTTTGAAAGTGGTCGATCGAGTACAGCTAGGACTCGATCGAGTAAAAACATGACAGAAAACCTCTCGATCGAGTAAGAACATGCTCGATCGAGTGCAAAAATTTCTGGAAAAACAAAACCCTCGTGAAAACAGTTTTGACGAAACAAAAACATCCTCAATTTTGATCAAAACCGCATCAAATCAATTTAACAATTGACAAAACATGACATATTTTTATAATCTCCGTATAAAATAACAATATGCAAAAGAACAATATGAAAATTGAAACAAAAACAGCCGTGTAATGCATGAAACGGCACGGTTTTCGAGACAAAACAACAACAAGTGCAACCGTAAAAGCTGGACACGGTTCCCAAGACACAAAATTTCAAAACAGTGTGCAAAACAAGAAAAATTCTGCCGAGAGGTCTGCCGCACGTTTTTATGACAAAAACAAAATCGTTTCAAATCGATTTATGAAAAATCACAATGAAAATTTACGTGGCCTCGCTCTGATACCACTTGTGGGGTAATATCCGTATAAGACCCTTTAAATTTAGGACTATAACGTAAATTTAACATGTGAAATATGGTCATAAACGAAATACAATAAGGAAACGATAAAGATAAAGAATCAACCTCGGGTCCTTTGATGCACGGCGTAAAGAACAGAAATCAAACGAGATTCCCTCCTAATTGTTGCACCCAAGACTTGTCCGAGAAATGCCCTTGTGCTAGAACGTGTTCTCCGATTGCCTTGCAATATTGGGAGAACTTGATGTGAGTTTTTTCTCGAGATGTGAGATCTCAGTTTCAGAGAGAAATGATCTCCAAAACCCTAGTTTTCTGTAAAAATGAAAATCGCTAGGTCAAAAGGAGAGGGAGCCTCTCCTTTTGTTGCCTCGGTCCGCGGGTCATGAGAGGAGGGAGTGGGCTTTCCACTTTCTCCTCATTTAACTCGTGATCCGATTGAACCGACCCCACTCGCTAAAATTTATATGACGCGGTTTGTATTATAAATCGTCATCGGTTATCGGCTATTAAAACATCAACTAATAACACGGGTTAGTTGAAGTATTAATACATGTCCGACAAAAAACGATATTGTATAATTAAATTCAATATACATTAATCAAATATAAAACGCTTATATTTAATTTTACGAATTAACTGGTTAATTCGCCTTAGCCCATAATATTTAATCCGTATTAAACATAATATCTCAACATCACATTTTGACTAATTACTAGTCAAATAACTCGGACTAACTGGTTAGTCAAATTTGGCATCTACATGACTGTATTTTCATACCGTCACATCTCTCGAACGTATCCTATAGGTGTGACTTTTAGGGATCAGTTGATCACCGCCATCTGTATGACAATAACGTCAAACTTATCTAGCAAGCCAACCGTTATTGATAAACGTGGATCAACTGATAATAATACCAAAAGTATGCCCTTTGATCCTTTTAGAGGTTTATAAGTCCTTGCACTAACTGTTAAGGACACC
Organism: Silene latifolia; assembly: GCF_048544455.1. Classification (NCBI taxonomy): domain Eukaryota; kingdom Viridiplantae; phylum Streptophyta; class Magnoliopsida; order Caryophyllales; family Caryophyllaceae; genus Silene; species Silene latifolia. The sequence goes on along the minus strand of NC_133529.1, from coordinate 60,235,943 downwards.
AACCCCAACAAAATGTCAGCATCTCGTGGCCCGCAGTGGCATCTACCATGGCGTCTATGTGTGGTAGAGGGAATGGATCCTTTGGGCAAGCTTTGTTTAAATCCGTGAAATCGACGCAGACTCTCCATTTGCCATTCTTCTTTGGGACCACTACCCCATTAGACAACCACTCTGGGTACTTTACTTCACGAATCTTTCCTGCAGCGAGCAGGTTATCTACTTCTTGATTTATGACCTGGTTTCTTTCAGAAGCAAACTTTCTTCTTTTCTGCTGCATAGGTTTATAGCTTGGATCCACACTTAGCTTGTGAGTTATCACACTTGGGTCTATCCCTATCATATCATCATGTGACCAAGCAAAGCAATCTATGTTAGTTCTCAACAATCGAACGAGTTCTTCACGAATCTTACCTCTACACTCAGATCCAATGAGAACAGTTCGTTCTGGATGCAGCGAGTCCAGGATGACTTCGTCTAGTTCTGCCTGCTGAGGCTCAATGTACTCGTCCTGGATGCACTGGCTCTGTAATTGCTATGCGGGCGATCCTGTTGTTGGCTTCAGAGCCACCTTGTAGCAATCCTTAGCTTCTTCTGGTCCCCACGTATTTCTTGCACCCCCCAAGGTGTCGGAAACTTCAGGCATTGGTGGTACGTTGAGGGAATTGCTTTCATCTCGTGGATCCAGGGCCTGCCAAGGATTACATTGTAAGTAGAGGGCCCATCAATAACCAAATACCTTACCTGTTTGTTTACACCTCCGACGTAGGTTGGGATGATGATTTCTCCTAGGGAGTGCTTTGTTTCGCCGTTGAAACCAACCAAGGGAATTGCCTTCTTTGCTAGATCTTTCTCGGTGAATCCCATTCCTTTGAGTGTTTCCATCATGATCAAGTTGACGGAGCTTCCGGTATCCACCAGGATCTTTTTTACCTTGCAATTTCCTATGGGAAGCGTGATGATTAGAGCGTCGTGGTGCTGTTCAGGAGTAGATCCTGCGTCTGATTCGTCGAAGGTGACTGACGGCAGATTCTGGTGGTTAACCCTGCAGGAGCTCTCTGGTCTGTCTCCCTTAGCCCTGGTTGCGTGCCTCTTAGCTGCTGAGTAGGTCAGCCCACACAGCTCCGATCCACCTGTAATGACATTCACAGTTCTAGAACAATGAGGAGGAGGGGAGGGCAGAACCTGGTCCGCTGAATTTACTCTTGTTGTGTTTCTGGGTAGGAGATGATCCAGGTTTCCTTGGTCATAGTGGAATTTGACTTCCTTTCTGAGGGAGTGGCATTCATCGGTGTTGTGAGTGTTGCTGCCGTGGAACTCACACTTTTTGCCCGTGTCTCTGTGCTTTGGGTTTCCTTCCGGAAGTTTTGGCCATCTGACTCTGCGTCCTAGCTCTTTCAAGGCTTTGAATAGTCCTGCAAGATTGGTAGTGAAACCATACTCACTTACTTTCGGAGGCAGATCTGCTTCGGACTTTCCTTCTGAATTTCCAGAAACTTTATTCACGCTCCTGCTGTAGGGTTTGGATCTTTCGCTCTTCTTTTCTACTGGCGCCTTTCTGGATACTGGGTCTGAATCATAGGTGCCTCTCACAGGTGCAGAGTCTTCTTCCAGCCTCATGACAGCAATCGCCTTCGATTGCACCTCTTCAAAGGTAGTGCATGGATGCATGGTTAGTTCCTTGTATAGCTGTGAATCCTGGTGCAGCCCTCGGCGGAAGGCTTGTATAGCGGTTGCTATATCACACCTCAGAATTGAAACCTTCTCTTTGTTGAACCGGTTCAAGTAATCACGGGTAGATTCCTCAAACCCTTGCACTAGTCTGTAGAGGTCACTGGTCTGCTTCTCTGGCTTTCTGCTGCTGGCGAACTGTTGGTTGAAGGCATTGACTAGGTCGGTGAAGCTGGATATGCTCTTGTTCGGTAAGCCGACGAACCATCTGCAGGTCGCTCCCGATGTGTTGATCCGAAACCCTTGCACATACAAGCTTCCTTTAGAGATCCAGTTGCGGTTATCACCATCATTTTCTGCTTGTAGTGGTTGATATGGTCAAGTGGATCTGTGGTTCCGTCGTAGAGTGTCATAGCTGGCGGCACACATCCTTTAGGAACACCGATTAGCGCTATATCATCCACGAAAGGTGAGTCTGCGTAGCTATCTTTGGCTGCTTTCTCCAGCGGACGGGCTACGCCCGGTATCCTATACATTAGCTCCCTCGGCTCCCCGATATTCTTTGCTCAAATGAGTTACCCGCTCTGCCGCAAGAGGGTTAGAAACAGGCGGAAAGGTACCAGCAGGTGTACCTCCTAACCAGGGTGCTCCAGAAAGTTGGCCTGGTGCTGAGTGACTGGTTACTGGTGTTGCACTGATTATGGATCCAGGCTGCCATCCTAGTGTCTGCTGTAACCCTCCGATCCAGGCTCCACTGGTGAACTGGCTGCAGGATGAAATTGCTGCGTTGGGGACAGATCCAGATTGCCATCCTGGTGTCTGGCGTGCGGGGGTACCTGAAAAGGGTGGAAGGTCGAGATCCGGAAGGGTGCTAAACAAAGCGTTACACATTGTCTGCTGCAGACCGGGTGGATTATCGAATGACGACATCCCAATCCTCTTGGCTCGATTGGTTCGGCGGGTGCTACCCCCGCAAGATCCGACTGTAACTAGTTCGACGGGATTGGTCGACCCGATCCTCCGCCGCCGGTTACCGGGAGCCTCTCGTGCTTGATCTTTGGTTTGGACTGGACTGCCGTCACGATTTGAGCCATCATGTTACGTTGTCTTTCCTCGGATCCTCAACGGCCCGACGCGAGAATGTCCATCCCCGAATCATCACACGACGGATCGAGTGTTGGGGACCCTCTCGCCGGAGAACTTCTGCGCCCGAGCTTTCTGGGTCGGGCTTCGGATCTTTCTTCTCCTCCTCTGGCTTTCCTATTGGTTTGGGTCGACTGGGTGCACTGCTTTTTTTTGGAATCTGCGGTGGTTTCTGAAGCTGGGGCATGGCTCTGGTCGACATCTTTGCCGCGAGGATCATTTGGTGGATCTGGGGATGCACCGATCGTCCTGGCGATGCGAAGTAACTCTGCTGCGAAGAAGATAGGGACATACTACTGGGCCTTTGGAAGGATTAAGGGCAGTTCCGGACATTGTGATGGCTGGTTCGGTTTTGCGAGGCTTGGCTACAGAAAATGATCACTATGCCCCACGGTGGGCGCCAAACTGTTTTGGTAAAAATTTACCGAGTTATTAATTTAATTATGTGAGTGATAGTGATTATTCTTAATGCCAATTATGATTAAAATGCAAATGATAGGTACGACGAAATAAAGACAAACGAAGAAAATGACACGGAGGATTTTTGGTGACGCGGAAAACCCGGTGTGGGAACAACCGCGGGGGGAGTCGGAATCCCGCCAACTTTTGCACTATAATCGATGATAAATTCTCAAGTAAGGAAATACAAGATTATTTTGTAGTGGGATATTGCCAAATATAGACGGAGTGTTGAGTGATAAAGTGCTGAGAATGCTCGTGTGTTTGATGCCCTCCTCGTGTTGCTCCTCTATTGCTTTTATAGCTGTTGAACCAAGTAGAGAGTCCAAAAACTTCTTTCCTATTTCTGCTCCTGGACTTTGGGTCAACTCCTTAAGAATAGGGATTTGTTATTGACCCAGCCCAACAATTCACTTTGCACGTGTGTTTTGCAATTCCCCAATTTGTGTTTGTTTCTTCTTTTGATCCCGCGGCCCATAACACGCCACCTCAGCGATTCCCTTTTCCCTTCATCTACCAATAATTCCTTGCCACGTCATAAGTAATAAAGAGTCTTTTTTACCCCTAACATAATGAAGTGATGAAAGATGCTGTATTTACTAGCAAATGTTGTTACAGGAGTTTTTGTGACAAATGTAAGTTGTGTAATATAAAGTTCTTTAAGACATCTGTTGTACAAATGTTACGGAGCACTAGAATTCTTCATTTCTTCTGATCAATGTTACCCCGTTCTTGTAATATAAAGTTCTTTAAGACCCCTCTAATTCTTTGTCAATGTTGACCAGGTATCAGAGACTGCATCATTTCTAAGTCTATGTGCTACTGCAAGGCAGAAAATATACTCGCCGATGATCTTTTGCCTAATACAACTGTTAGGGACACAATTAACCGTATCTTGGAGTCTGGTAATAGCAGTACAATTACAGATAATGGTGGGAGTTTTGTCCATGTCGAAGGTATTGTAATGATGATGGTTTTAAAATTATTATATTTTTTTCAATTGTTTTTCTCTTTTGGAAAACTGTACAAGTTTCTGATATCCTCTTTTTTTCATTGCAGATATGGAGTCTGCTCCCTGTCTTCCACCTAAGTTGCCATCACCTACTCAATCTGATGTCTCAAATGTGGACCAAAGCACCCCTTCAAAAGTTGAAGAATTAAACGTAAAGGAAAGTGTGGAAGTGACTAAAGATACACTTGTGTCGACAAGGGCGAAGGAGCATGTATTACAAAACGATGCTTTTGCTGTTGAAGAAGCTCAAAAAAAGCCACCTGCTGGTCATGCAAGATCAGACATGGATGTAGAGCCAGGTGTGGATGAACATATGGGCCCTTCCAACTTTAAGCCTTATTCGCAGGGACGGCAGCGTCCGCAGGATGATTATATGGGGCGTTTTAGTGGTAACATGCACTGCAATATGAGCTATCATCTAGTGCCTCAGAATTTCGGGTATCCCCCATTGATTCCTTCTCATCCTCCTTGGAGCCAGAGGTATTATGTTGCTCATCTTGTGTTTATTATCACTTGCGTGCGTCAGTCTGTTTTCGCGAGTGTGTAATTTAGAGTGAAATTATGTCTGGCCATTTGTGATATTTTACATGTTTTTGAATATGTGAATTTGTGTCAGAAACTCGGGTTGATGCTAACTTAGTTTCATATTCTGCAGGGATGTTGCTGCAAATTTTTCTGATCATTGTCACCGTGAGAGGGAGAGGTCAAGAGAGAGAGACTCCGTGGAGCGTGATCAGGACTCAAACCAGGAACGTCGCCATAAAAGCATCCACCACCGTCAGTCTGACAGGGACCATGGTCATTATCACTGTAGAATTAAGTGCTGAAATGTGCGAATTATTTCACAAACTTATTGCATTCTGCATAGCTTTGTAAATCTTATTGTTGATGAAATGTAATTCAAGTGCTTATTCAATCAATATCATAATCAAAAATTTGCTTTTTTTTTTAATTCCATTTTGTTTACTGCAATGTTCTCGTGTTATTCTATTTATGTTAATCATTTCAATTTGATCTAATTCGCTACGAATCTGGAAGCAAACCCCTATTTTGTGCCATTGCATTCTACAGCAGACTTATCTTCTCATCTTGATTGTGCCAAGAATCTGCTTAGACATCACTGATAAATTGTGCAAATAATAAACATACAAAGTAATCAGATAAGAATTTCCAAGTAGTCGGGAGTTATATCAATAACAAATGCATAATACTGTCACGAAGCTATCATTCAGGTAGTGGCAATTTTATTGACGGAACAGAGAAAACACAAAAGTTGAGGACGGAGAGTACTCGGCCTAAAACATAATTTGATTAATGACAAATCTTACAGAAATCACAAATGACCCACAAACTACAGGGATACATAATATTATCCTGAGGACAACATGAATCTTCCATAATACTCGCCCTCCAATGCTCAATTTAGCCTGCAAGAAAACAGTCTGATTTAATAACAAGTACTGTAGTAATTTTTAGGTTACATGGATTTGGCAAACAATCACAAGAGCTAGATTGCTCAACAAGCACCCAACAATCAAGTCTGTTCAAGTATGTATTCTCATATTTTTGGTTCAAAATGAAATTTCCAAGAGTCATATTCGTGTATGACACTCGAATGTTTGACTCGGGTACTAGAGAGGATATGAAGATTTTGATAAACTACTACAGAAAAAAATATTACAACTACTACAGAAAAAAAAATGTAGAAAATAGGGTTTCTTTTGAGCCTTCTGCAGTTATTCGAGTCACTTGACACACGATATTACAGAAGTCTCATGTGCCATGTTTTATTATCACCGTTCCATCTCATTTTCGAGATCATATCATCACTAATCTGTCCTTTCCATAATCAATACATATAGTCAGCTTCTCCGTCTACTTTCAGCGACAACTTAAGGAGCTCATTAAGTCCCTAACAGACTATACTCTCATTTACCTCAACATCCAAACTCAAAGTAACCCATGTCTTACTCCACTAGCAAGAATACAACCATAGGGAAAGTTAGCTCCTCGTTTCATAAATACCCTCAAAATTGCGACTGGCATCAATCACAAAGAGACTACCGAAGATGTCTTAGTCTAGTGGCTAAGAGGTCCCAGGTTCGATTCCCCCCTCCCCTCTATTGTAATGCGACCAAGTGCGCTCTTCGTTAGACCTAAAAAAAATATCAATCAAAAGAGACTATTCTTTTGGACTTAGTTTCAGTTCTTATATAAGAACACTTCAATGCAATTCAGTTTTGTTCCTAGAAATTCATTTCATTTTGTCCATTCAATTCAAGTCGTATAAGTTAAGTTTCCGAGAACCCAGAATTTAAGTCCTACAAAAACAGACAATAAATACCATCAAAATTGCAACTTATCAATCACTAAGACTCTCTTCTTTTGGACATAATTTCAGTTCCTATAAGCTGACTTGACCTCAATTCAATTCAGCTCCGCTCCCATAAATTCATTTCATTTTGTCAATTCAGTTCAAGTCGTATAAGTTGAGCTTAAAGAAGGAAGACGAAATTTAAAACCATAGAAAAACAGAGAGTAAACCTTAAGAGTCAACAGCAGCAGCAGCAATCATGCCAGATTTTCGAGCAAAAGCGAAAATCCCACCAGCTTCAACAACAGGACCAGCATCACCAATAGGTTTCAACAAATACTCTTTCCCAGTAGTATGATTAATCAACTTATTCTCCCCAAGCTCAACCGTGGCGACATCCCCAGTCGTAAACTCCTCACAAATCCTAACCTCAGACTCAATCGGATAAATCTCTCCGGTCGACACCGAGTTCCTGAAAAATATCCTAGCATACGACTCCGCCACAACAGCTTTAGTCCCGGCTGCGCCAAGCGCAACCGGGGCATGCTCCCTAGACGACCCACACCCGAAATTGTCACCAGCAATGATGATGGAGTACTTGGACTCGAAACTTCCCTCGTCCACAAAGCGAATTGGGTATGTGTCGGGGAGACCGATAAGGGCGAAGGAGCCGAGTTTGCGATACTCGTCCGGGTTTGAGGGGACAAGGGTTAGGTATTCTGCTGGGATGATTTGATCTGTGTCGATGTTGTCGCCGACGACGTAGCAGAGACCGTGGAATGTTGGGGAAGTTGTGGAAGAATCTGAAGCCGAAGCGGAGACGGGTGAAGTTGACCTGATTGAGGTTTTGGAGAGGGTTAGATTGTGGGATTTTTTGGTTGAGGGGAAGGTGATGGAGGAAGAGTTAAAGTGGAAAATGGAGGGGTTTTGGGGAGAGAAGAAGGTGGGGTTTGAAGAGGAGAGGATGCGGAGGTGTGGTGAGATGGAGGTCGCCATTGCAATGGAGGTTTTTCAGAAATGATTTGGAGTTATGTATGTTGGAGGAGATAAAAATGGAGTTTTGGGCTTGTACTTTGGGGCGGCGCTCTTGTTTCACCCTTCACCTTATTTGTATTGTTTGTTTACTAGCATTACTAGTATGAATATGCGCGGTATTTATAAACCCTTTAGTTTATAATGTACTTCGTATTATTTATAGATTTAAAATTGACATATTATTAATTTTTCATATTGGGATAAAAAATTAAAATGGAAAACTAATCAAAAGAATTGAGTAAAGTCAAGAAATGTGTAATTTAAATGATTTTTTTTTTGCCACAAAACTAATGATCAATTTATAATTTTTCTCAAATAATTTTAAAGATTTTTTTGTCGTGAAATTAATAATATCAGTTCATAATTTTTTTATACGAATTAAGTACGTGGTAAGTTTTTTATAGAAACTAATAATATCAATTTATCGATTTTTCATATAAGAATTTTAGATTTATACCAGTTTTGTTTTATTTTAATTAAAAGATTATAATTTAGTTAAAAAAATACTATGATGATTAAAGCTTATATCTTAATTAAAAGGTAATAATTTTAATAAAAATATAGTCTTGTTTCCTTATTTAGCCAGATTCCTTTTGGAGGGAAAACTATTGAAAATTTTTATTCTCTTAGTAGTATGGGGGAAGTGTCGGCTCCGGCACGGTTGACTCGATCTAAAAAGGTTAATAACGATTTGAGCTGAGCATTTGAATTGAGCTGAACTGATCTGAAAAGGTATATTTAAACTGAGCTGAAATAAACTGAATAGAGCTCAAATAAGAGTTAATTTGTACAACATATAAGCTGAATTAAACTGAAATAAGTATTGTACTCCATGGTTTGTGAGTTTTGGAATGAAAAGGAGAAAGACTGGTTGAAAAAGTTAAAGTGAACGGAATTGTAAAAAGAAACAAGTAGTAAATGAGTAAATGGATCGTCGACAATTATTAATGAACTTTCTAAACTACCTCTCCCTCACACTTCCCCTTATATTCACATTTTCACAAAAAATCACCATTTCACACTAAAAATTTAAAGAAAAAAAAAACTCGTCTCACATAACAACGAAAACAGCGTCTTCAACCACATCATTTCCGTCATCAAATTCAAACATTCAACAAGGTATGTATTCTTTAGTAATTTTATTTTTAATATTTTCTTAGTTTGTATATTTGTGACGAAATTAGGATAGATGTCTTTATTTGAGACGGAATTAGTCGGATTTGCAACGTTTAATTCGAATTTTAAAAAAAATACACGAAATGGGCTGGACGAAGAACATTTTCGTCCAAAACCAGGCCCAGACGAAAAAGTTCTTCTTCGAAATGGGCCTTGGGCGAAGAACTTTTTCGTGCTGGGCACAGTTTTGACGAAAATGTTCTTCGTCCAGCCCATTTCATGTATTTTTTTTTTTTAAATCGAATCAAACATTGCAATTTTGACTAATTCCGTCAACGAATCTATCCTAATTCCGTCTCAAATCAAGGCATCTATCCTAATTCGGGAATTGATCGCTAATAAAACATAAACTTGAAACAAAATTAAATCGTACACTCACCTCGTTACTAGCTTCATTGTTGAAATCCTTATTAAAATCGTTCTCGTTCATGTTGTTAATTGCAAAACCCGCTCTTTTTTTTTTGAGAAACCGTCTTTTTTTTAGAGAGATTTTAGTGAGACGGATATTGAGTTATGTTATGGAGGGCAAACATGGAAATTGACATTAAATGTCGACGATAATTAGTAAAAGTGTCAACGATCTTTAGCACGCCCGAAGATAAACCCATGCGTTAAGACTAGAAAAGCCTTTGACAATCTATGGTGTCATTTATTTGGGAGAAACCCTAATAATATCACACACTCAATCTCAGAAGCAGGCATCAGCAAACCATCACCATGGGTATCTCTCTTCTTCTCCAGTTCTCCTATCATTTACCTTACTTTCAATCTTAGGGGGCGTTTGGTTGGGGGAATAAGAAAAGGGAAAGAGAATAAAAATGGTTGATTCCTTTTGTTGTTGTTTGTTTGACACAAAGAAAGGCTAACCCATACCCCCTTACCCCCAAAACCATTCTCATCCTTACCCCTCCCCCCCTTGGGTAAGCCCATAACCCCATAATCCCTTCTTCCTCCTACTCCTGTTGGGGCTGGTGTCCTCTACAGTTAGTGCAATGACATATAAATCTCTAAAAGGATCAAAGGGTATAATTTTGTATTATTATCAGTTGGTCCACGTTTATCAATAACGGTTGGCTTGCTAGATAAGTTTGACGTTATTGTCATACTGATGGCGGTGATCAACTGGTCCCTAAAAGTCACACCTATAGGATACGTTTGAGAGATGTGACAGTATGAAAATACAGTCATGTTGATGCCTAATTTGACTAAGCAGTTAGTCGGAGTTATTATTGACTAATAATTAGTCAAACGCGATGTTGAGATATTTATTTAATACGGATTAAATAATAATGGCTAAGGCGAATTAAGCAGTTAATTCGTAAATTGAATATAAACGATTATATTTAATTAATGTATATTGAATTAATTAATTATACAATATTGTCATTGTCGGACATGTGTTAATATATCGACTGAGTCATGTTACTAGTTGATATTTTAATAACCGATAACCGATGACGATTTATAATAAAATCCCGTCATATACATTTTAGCATTTTGAGTCGGACCACGAGTTAAAATAAGGAGAAAGTGGAAAGCCCACTCCCTCCTTAATGAACCTCACGGCCGAATGGAACAAAAGGGGAGTTTCTCTCCTTTTTGACCTAATGCATTTCATTTGCACGAAAATTAGGGTTTCGGGGCAATTTTCTCTTAAATTCTAGATCTCTCATCGAAAACCTCACAAAACCTCTCTCAATATTGCAAGGCAATTAGAGAGTACTTTCTAGCACAAGGGGCATAGTCTCAGACGGTCTTGGGTGCAACAATTAGGAGGAAATCTACTTTGATTTCTGTTCTTAGGCCGAATTTCAAAGGACCCGAGGTTGATTCTATTCTCTTATCGTTTTCTCTTGTATTTTTGTTTTATGACAATAATCACATGTTAAAGATACGTTATAGTCCTAAAATTTAAGGGAATTTTACGGATATTTCCCTACAACTCCCTATTTCCACCACTCCCACCAACACCCACCACACCCTCTCACACCGTTAACCACTGCCACCTACACCCTACACCCACCACACCGATACAACCACCACCAGGGACGTCGCCTGTCCACACTACCCCATATCCTCAACCACTAAACACCACACCAACACCTTCAGTAACTCTCCCACCCCACCAACCACCACCAACACCTTCCTCGGCCACACCACTGCAACCGCCCGACGCCGGCCGCACCAGATCTGGTGTTTTAAGGGGTGGGGGAGGGGTTTTCGAAAGGTTGTGGTGGATTTTTTAGAATGAATAAGGTGTTTGGGGTCGGGATTGTGGTGTTTGTTGAGGGCGTGAGGCACGGTGATTAGGTTCGCCGTGGGGTACCGTGAGGAAGATCCTCGGCGCCGCTACTTGTGGTGGTGTCGGTGTAGATAATGGTGGCAGGTGGTGGGTAATGGTGGTGGGTAATGGTGGATGTTGGCTTTTAATTCCCTTTTCCTCTAATTGTCAACCAAACACCGAAATATAATATGGTTGACCATTCATTTCCCTCTCTTACCCTTTCTTGATTTCATTCTCTTACCTTTTCCCGTACCAAATGCCCCCTTATTGTCTTGATTAATTTAAGAATAATAATTGAAAATGAGGATGAAACAGGAGGGTACAAGTACGTGCAGGAGTTATGGAGGAAGAAGCAGTCGGATATGATGCGTTTCGTTTTGAGGGTTCGTTGTTGGGAATACCATCAATTTCCTTCTATTGTCCGTGTCACTCGCCCCACCCGACCCGACAAAGCCCGCCGTCTCGGTTACAAGGCCAAGCAGGTTTACACTTTACTCCCTCCCTCCATCCCATTCATTTCTTTACCAACCTTAACAAAACATAACATTATACTATTTTGGTGCTATTTTGAAATGTGCCTCTGTTTTCTGCATTAAAATACTAGGCATTTAATAATCACATGTTTTACGTGTCGTTGATTTATGAATGGTTTGATGGATAATAGAGAATACGGTTCCCATGCAGTGGCATATTTAGGAATTAGGATTGTGCTAATGTGATTGAAGAAATAGTTGGAACTTTATTTATGCACTCTACTAGTTGCTTCTTTACCACCAAAGGACAACCATACTTGTACGATCAGCGGCCTCAGTAGACTGCGGTGATATCTAAGGCGTGTTTGTGTAGGGTGCTGAAGATGTTGGTGTGCTTTTCTCAAGGTTCTGGCTTGGGTCTGAAAAAATGAAGGCCAATATACCCATATAGAATCAAGTGGAATTACCTGAAATGGAGAAGGTATAGTATCATATGGAATGGAAGCCTGGAAGGCGTATAATTTCTATTTATCTTGAGTCTATATGGGCTTCAATTGAACAAAACACCACTAAAACCACCATTGTTGGTATAAGATTACAATATCATTTGGACTTGAACGCAACACTTGTTCCATTAGGATTCACTTATATCATCTGTTGTTTCCCTTATGTTTTGTAGTTAGCCTGATACTTGGAAAAAATTTAAAGGATGTTTTGTGATCTATCTAAATTTTTTGCAGGGGTTTGTTGTTTACCGTGTTCGTGTAAGGAGGGGTGGTAGGAAGAGGCCAGTTCCCAAGGGTATTGTGTATGGTAAGCCTACCAACCAGGGAGTTACACAGCTGAAATTCCAGCGAAGCAAGAGGTCAGTTGCTGAGGAGCGTGCTGGTCGCAAGCTTGGTGGTCTCAGGGTCCTCAACTCTTACTGGATCAACGAGGTTTGTTACTTGATTGCTGTCTTGTACCGTATGGTGTTTCCGCTTTTGCTGTCTCTGTCACTAGTGTATGGTTGATATATGTTTTCTGTTACTATAACCAACCTCACTTTGTGGTTGTGAAGGCTCTGTCGTAGTTGAGCCCCTATTTGGGGTGATAGAAACTTTCCTGAGTCCCAATGTGGTAGCTGAGGCATTTTCGTAGCTATATATAAGCCGCCAAATGTTCTTCTTTGATGGTTTCGTATGTTAGGTTGACCCTTCACATCTAAGGTCACTGCCAGTGTCCAAAACAATACTCAAGGATATATAGAATGTTTTGAGGATTTTAGTTCTTGTCTTGAACATCTTTCTCTCTCTATTTCTCATGAAAAACTAGATCTATTCTTATTTTAAAACAAACTTCTCTTGAAGACGTATCATTGCTTCCTCAGTTTAGGATAACATAGTTTTGTCTCTCAAAATTTACCACGTTATGAAGGCTGAGTGCTGACACTCGGATATATACCCAATGCTCATCAGTTGTACAAAGAGTCCAAGTAACATAGGCTTACTACTACTAGTGTTATACTGGTTGTTATATATGTGTGCTGCTCTGCCTCTTTTTCCCCTTAGTCTTGTATGCTACTACTAGTACTACATCTTTGTGTACGCTCCAGGAATGGCACGAAGACTAGTCATTTAAATGTCTGAAATAATCTTAGGCCCAATTATAGATCTCTAGAAAATAGCCTTTAGATTCTGATGCCTACCTTGGTTGATGCAGGATTCCACCTACAAGTACTTCGAAGTGATACTAGTAGACCCGGCTCATGATGTAGTGAGAAACAACCCGAGAATCAACTGGATATGCAACCCAGTTCACAAGCACAGAGAGCTGCGTGGGCTGACTTCAGCTGGAAAGAAATACAGAGGACTACATGGTCGGGGACACCTTCACCACAAAGCTAGACCATCCTGCAGGGCTACCTGGAAGAGGAACCAAACCAAGTCTATGTCCCGTTACCGTTAATTTTGGTTATCTTTGCCTTGTCTTTTGCTGTTGGGAGAGTTGTTTTCTATTGTCGATTTAGTGTTGCTATTAAGCTACCAAGGTCTTTGAGAAATTTTACGGAGTTTTCAAGAATGAAGCTTGAGGCGTCTTACGGTGTCTTTCTTTGTTTCTTTTGATAATACTAGCCCGAGTCGCATTGTTGCCTTCATCGGCGTATTCGTCCGAATTAGTAGATTAACAAAGTGGAGACTGTTCTTTTCGGTTTCAGTTTGCATCCAGAATTCCAGATTTTTGGCCCATCCGTTGACAACGTAACACTTGCACAAGAAGAGGTAAGAAAACTTTACTTGCACATATCTAGTAATGGTGAACAAAAAGATTACACTCAGAAGCGGGGAGATGGGACTATGGAAGTTTATAGTGTTGGAGTTAAAAGGAGTCTTTTATTAAAATAATGTGTGAAAATAAAACAGTTATCGTTTTGTCTTTTTTTTTTTGGTGTTAACCATGAGTTCCCCTTCCCTTACCGACAGTTGGGGCAATCTCCTTTGAGGTATTGAAGACAATTTAATGACTTGACCCCTTCCAAGTTTGGCCTTTTCATTCGCAAGTGTGGAGAATTGAACCCCTAACCACTTATTTAAGATATGAGAGCCCTTACCACTCACACCAGCTAACTTTGGTAATTATCATTTTGAGTTGGAATGAAAGTTATTTATCAAACCAGTGTCCAACTAGCATGGGAGATCCCATACCTAAACGTTACCCTACATTTGATGACCTCATCATATGCCCCACCATTTTTACCTCAACTATCAACCTTATCATCAAGCCACCACCATGGCATATCCGCACCAACCACCGCCATACATCACCTAGACTCCACCATGGCATATCCGCACCAACCACCGCCATACATCACCTAGACTCATCGCTCGAGCCGACGTAGTCCCAGACCCACCGCCGGCGCCTACTGTAATACCACGGTTTTATGAGTCTCTGGGTACTCTATCGAGTGGGCCTTACTCTGTCGAGTAAGTGTGTTTTGCGTTTTAAAACAGTTTCTGACCTGTTGGGTACTCGATCGAGTAGCCTTGGTACTCGATCGAGTAAGCGGCACTCGATCGAGTACGTTAGTTACTCGATCGAGTAAGTGTGTTTTACGGGGTTGTTTTGACGGGTTTTGCTAATAACGCGAGTTTGATATAAAAAGTTTCCGTCAGTTTATTTCATCATTTTTAACCTTTCTAAACCTTTCAAAAGAAAAAGGAGTTACGTAGTTCTCTCTCGTCGCGTTGTTGGCAAATCCCCAAGGCTAGGAGTGTCGGATCATCTTGTTCTTTGCATCATAGTGTTCCTTGCGTCAAGGGTAAGATCTACATACCAATTTTATAGTATTTAGTTAACTTTGTTTAAACCCTAATTTTGGGATTGGGGATTTGTGTTAGTTTTGTGATTGTTAGTAATTATGTGATTATATGTTAGGAGGAGGATTCGTAAAAGAGGAATTTTGATACAGCTGTTGAGACCGTCTGATTGTGTTGCTGTTCCAGGTAGGGTTTCCCTACTCAGTATTAGTCCCATAATGTGTTGTTGATGTGTTGTGGTTGTTGAATACTATCGTAATTGTATTGTGACGGTTGTTGATTGTGATTGTTTGTCTCTGGTTCTCGAGATGCGTTCTCGGCTGAGTGGAGTCACTTGCGGGAGTGGCTTCACGCCCTAGTTTCGCCCTCCGTGGAACCCACCACGGGAGGGGATGTGCACATTAATGGGACAGGGTTATCGCTCGGTATGATGAGCGGGGCTTAGGTGGGAACAGGGCTGTGGTCCCCCACTGCGTGGTCGGTTCATGGACGATCGGTGACGGAGATTGATTGGAGTGGGTGTGATTGTGTGTGTGACCGTGTGAGCTGCTTGTTTACTGTGTTGTTGGTTTATATAAATTGTGTGATTAGTACTGACTCCGTTTAATGTTTTAAAAACTATGGTGATCCATTCGGGGGTGGTGAGCAGTTATTGAGCAGGTATGATATGACGCGTATGGGATAACTGGGATGAGTCATCACGTGGCGATTAGAAGTCTTCATTGTGTCGACGATATTTTATAGCTTTGATAGTTTTAGCGATGAGACCGTCGAGAATCTTGTATTTCAGTTTTGGTTTTGGTTTTGGTTTTGATCATGTAATCACTTTAAACTATTTTGTTATTTAAATTATGTTTCTTCATTGTCATTTGATTATCATTGCCTCGGGTAACCGAGATGGTAGCACTTCCATGCCTTGAGTGGTCCTGGTAAGGCACTTGGAGTATGGGGGTGTTACACCTACGTACTCCCAGACCCACCACATTCCCGTCCTCGACATCCCTTGAAGCAACCCAATCCGGACGACCGGCATTCCAAACACAAAACTCACCATTGCACTCGCCAAAAGTCCGACGAAACCAACCTCGCTCGTTGCCAACACCGTCTCTCTCCCTCATATCGTTTCGGCCGCTAATTTTCGTTTTCGGTTTCCGTGATTTTGGGTGTGGTAAAGGTGTTCTTCGTTAAAGGTGCCCACTACATCTAGCTATCTCCATCAGCCGTCAACACCCGCAACCACACCCAATGCTCGTCACCACCGACGACGACGTTCATCCACCACTGAGCATTTCCTTCCCTGTTTCACCCAGAAAAATGGACCACTCCTTAGTTCAAAGCCTTCTCCATATGCAGTGGCAGAGCCAATATTTTAAGGCAGCGGGGGCGAAAGAGAAATATTATAAGGGTGCTTCGAAAAAATTCGAAAATTTTAACTAAAAAATTCGAAGTTTTCAAACTTTAGCGGGGGTGCCCCCCTCGCTCCACCACTGCCCATATGTCAACACATAGCGACGTATGGTCTAATTTTCCGAGGGCTTTGAGTTGGCTGCTGCTGGTGGTTTGTTCGAGTGGTAAATAGTGGAGATTTTGGTTGTGGTGGTGGTGAATTCGGGTGTGATGTCTAGTGAGTGGAGTTGGCGGTGGTCGTAGGAGTGAGTGGGGCGGTGGTGCTTCATGGGTTAGATGGTGGTTCATGGTGGGGTGGCCGGCGATGGGGTGGTGGTTAGTGACTTGCCGATAGTGTTGTGGTCAAGGAAGGGGAGAGGTTATCAATGGTGATTGGCAAAGGTATTGGCTTATGGGTCTTAAGTTTGGTTTCTCCGGTCCTACACGAACACTAATTTGACAAATTGTTTTGATTTAAAACCAAAATGATAATTTTTTTATTTTTAAATATTATTTTAATAAAAGACTCAGTTAAGAAGGGTATGAAATATGAATGAAAATTGGTGCCAAGTTGGTTTTATATTTGCAGTGTAAATGCTGTTTTCGAACTACCCATGATGAAATTGCGTTGAGAACTAATCTACATTAGAAATGCTGTTTTCGAACTACCCGTGATGAAAATTACGTTGAGAACTACATCTACAGTAGAAAGGGCGGCAATCACTTTAGCGACTCATTTCCCTCATAATCATTAATTACACAAGAACAATTAAGAAATTGTTTAAAGCACAATTCCAACGACCTCCTAAAATAAAGCCAAATTCGAATCTATAAGTGTTATAGAAAAATCCACCTAACTTTTATAATCTCTTCGATTACAAAGTACTCTTTATTGAGACACAAATCTGTTGTAAAATATGGTAGACAAGATAAAAAAGATGTTTAGGGACTAAAAAAAGGTTTGTACCAAATATGCAAGTGGAAGCATATTTAAGTCGTTTTTATACTAAGACGGATAATGATGGGCCAGTTCTCAACCTTGCAAACCTATATTTAATACTTCCTCTTATTCGCTATAATGTTCTCTCTTTCCCGAAACGGATTATTCAAGTAATGTTCCCCTTTCCTTTTTTTGCTAACTTTTACTCTTATTTTATTCATCTCTCTCTCCTATAACCAAACCCCACACAACTCTTTTACTCATATTTTATTACTTTTCTTAATGTTTTGGCCCCACAACTCTTTATTTAAGTCTTATTAATTCATCTCTCTCTCCTAACACTAACCCCACCAATGTCCTATTCATTTTTATTAATAGTAAGTATCGTGCCAAAAGCAGGTCGTTTGGTTCACTACTTAGGAATGGAATGGATTGGAATGAGAAACCATGGGAGTATGAAGTTCCAATTCCATACCTTCCAAAACATGTTTGGTTCATTAGAAAAATAAACAAATGAAGTTTGAATCCATGGGGAGGAGGTGGGTATGGGATTCCAAGGGGTTGGGGTGGAATGAGAATCCATCAAGATTCTAACTCCATTCCAAAATACTCCAACCAAACACTAGAATGGGTAGAATCCATTCCATTCCATTCCAAACCTCCCAACCAAACACCCCTAAGTGATTGGCCACCATAATTTCCAGAGGATTGTGAATAATATGCAGAAATTAGTTGGTGAAAAAAATGGCAACCCAATTATTCACCTTTCGTACACTCCTGTCTGGGCTGTCTCAGTTCCACAAACCAATATCTTAGCATGATGAAGAATTAAGGTCCAAAATTATTGCAAAAAAACATGAATATTTTTCGAAGATTATCATCACAACAACAACCCAACTTCTCTAAATTGACAAAGAGATCCTTCAACTCTTGTAAATCACCTGCAGACCCCTCTCTCGTTCATGGCATCCATGTCTTTCATTGCCCTGTAAGTTATTCTTCTACTCGTATTCGTTTTGTATTATTTTACGTTATCCACAGTAATTACTACCTCTGTCTCAGTCATTTGTTTAGTATACGAAAAAACAAGTTAAGTAAAGTGATCGAGGCGGAGGGAGTAATTGTTTTGGTTGGTGCCCAAAAATTATGAAAAGTTTGAGTCTTTATTGTTTTACACTATCCAATGTTAATTACTCTCTCCGTCTCAATCGTCCGTTTGTTTTGGTTGGTGCCCATATGTTTAAATTGTGAAAAGATTGAATCTTCTTGTTTGTTTGATAGGAAATGCACTAATCATTGATTACTGTGTAAGATCGTTTTACAGTGTACAATGGTTCTATAGTGTATTGGATATCTTATTTGTTGTTGCAATACCGAGTGTTTAACCAATCAAAGGTCGTATTACGTTCTTATTCCATAATTTGTGGGGAAAATGTAGGATGCAGTTGGGATAGTGGCCAAGTTATCAGAGTGTATTGCTTCAAGGGGTGGAAACATTCTTGGAGCTGATGTTTTTGTGCCTGAAAACAAGCCTATCTTTTATTCCAGAAGGTCTTTTTCTTTTGCATTTTGCTTTTTGCTGCATTATCGTCGCCTTGATTGACCTATGCCAATTTATCCATTTCTGATTGAGCCAAAGACTTACTATTCTTTTGCTTTGGTTAAATTTTTATGGGATATCATATCTTCATACTGGTGCTCTGAGAGCATTTATAGAACACAATAGCGGGTTTGTTACTTCCTCTATATCTCCGAAATGCCCAATATAGGTTTTGGCGCAACTATATAGGAATGCATGTTAGAGGGAGTAGTATTTAAGACATTTGATGATTTGACATATATTTTGGTTAGAGAGGAGAGATTAGCACTTGAATTGTGAAGCTCTTCATAGAGTTTGGTAAATTTAGGAGCATCGAGGAAATTTATGGGATAAAAACTGTGCTGGTAGTGCAATGTAGCTAGATTTCGCTTCATAATTGAGCTTCTGTATATTGCTCTTGCTTTCAGAGCTATTGATAGTGGTCATTTTTCTTCTAGTATATGTACATGCTACAATTTCGAAACATTATCCTTTTGTTATTACTCCCGATTAGGTACACATTATACTGTCCTTTTTATCGCTTATTTCATTTTCACCTGCTTACCCCATTGCATGAGGTAATGGCTACCAGCCTACAGTCTTCAGTCAGTGATCAGATTTTGGTTTGAATGGAGCCGTAATAACAGTTTTGATGATGACGAATTTTGATCTCATGTGATGAGTACCACTCGCTCAATGACATTACCACCTAAGCTAGTCAGTGGCCACTGATGCTAAAATGTTACAGTTTGAACCTTCACTGTGAGAAAAGGTGGTTTGAAATTTCTTTTACATGGAGTAATAATTATTGGTTCCTTTGCTTTTCAGTGACTTTATTTTTGATCCATCCAAATGGCCAAGGACGCAAATGGATGCCGACTTCCTCAAACTTGGTGCAATGTTCAGTGCAATAAAATCAGTAGTTCGCGTGCCTGATCTGGATCCAAAATACAAAATTGCAGTTTTTGCTTCTAAGCAGGTCTTCTTTTTATTTTACCTTTTATCCCCTCATTTTCGTCATGGAGAAGCGAGCCGGTATTCCATAATATAACACTATCTTTCATTAATTTTATTGTAGGATCATTGTCTTGTTGATTTGCTACATGCATGGCAAGACAAAAGACTGCCTGTTGATATAACTTGTGTGATAAGGTTATCAATGAACACACCCTTTCCCCCACATTTCATGTTACTCTTAATATGTGCTATCTTCACTGAGATTTCTGTTGTTCTTGCAGCAATCATCATAGAGATCCAGACTCCCATGCGATGCGTTTTCTTGAGCGGTATCAGATTCCATATCATTTTCTAAACACTAGTGCTGTAAACAAAAGGGAAGAGGAGATCCTGGATTTAGTTCAGGATACAGATTTTCTAATACTTGCGAGGTACATGCAGGTACCCCTGATCTCCCTCCTATATATTCATCCTCTGCTAGTGACACTTTCTGTTGTAGCTACATAAGGTTGTTCTCACTATTCCTTGGTACTGGATTATGATGAAATAAAGTAAATTGCTCACTAAACTGGCTCTGCCCTTCTTTTTGCATTGATAATGGCAGTCACTTGATACAATATTTGACTCCATTGGCATCAAGGCCACGTGCACATGACCCCTCACCTCGCCATGGGAGGAAGCCATTTAGGTGTTGGGCCAATGTTGTTGTACACTGTTCTTAGGCTGCTTGCGCTACAAATTTCCATGATAATCACAAAGTTTGGAGTTTTATTAAGGCCGAAGGAACTATGAATAAACTACGAAGCAACAGATGTTGGAGTTGACAATAAGACAAAGGAAACATGTTTACATTTTGTAAAGTGCGAGTGTTAAAGACCTGAAATAATAAGACAGAGAAAACATGTATAAGACCGTCTTCAGCTTACAAAAAAGACCGTCTTAAACTTGAGGCAACCTCAAAACAGATTTTGGGCTGTGACTCGTAATGTTGTTGACTTTTGATATTCATGAGCTATTCTTCTTCTTCATTTTCTTTTCCTGTTCACTGTAATTCTTGATTTTGCATAATCTTTTTGTAGATATTTTCAGGGAATTTCTTGAAAAAGTATGGAAAGGACATAATTAACATTCATCACGGCCTTTTGCCATCATTCAAGGGTGGGAATCCTTCCAGACAGGTTCCATTTTGCTTCTCTCTACTTTCAATAAATTTCGCGCTTGCAAGATTTTGGTGTGTCCCTGTACTTACTATTTTGCAGGTGACGTTGGCAGGCCTTTGATTATGGAGTGAAAATGATTGGTGCTACTGCTCACTTTGTGACCGAAGAACTTGATGCAGGAGCAATCATTGAACAAATAGTATGCCTTTAAGTACGGTGTACATTATGTCATATTCCATCATATATACCCTACTAAGCCCGTGATAACTCCTTTCTTTAAGTATTCAACCTATAAAGAGTCCTGTGTAATGAACAATATTTATGCTGACGGGATTCAAACCATCTCTACATGACTTTACTAGCATAGTACGGAGTGTGTAGGTTTGTACTCCATAGCTTATTTCCTTCATTGGCTAGATTTATTAAAAAACTGAATTGTCTTATGTTCTATGCTGCAGGTTGAGAGAGTTTCCCACAGAGATAACTTCCAGAGCTTTGTTCAGAAGTCGGAAAACCTTGAGAAACAATGTCTTGCCAAGGCGATAAAGTGTTACTGTGAGCTGCGGGTTTTACCTTTCCTGGAGAACAAGACTGTTGTATTCTGAGAGCAAAATTAAATCAAGGCAGATCGAGTGTATGTACTTTCATTCTTTTTCAATTACACTTCCCACAATATTTATACTAGAAATAAAAAATCCTTCATCTAAGCAATTGCTAAAGATTGAACTGTGTGCTATCTCAGAACCGTAAATTTTAGTAAAGACTACTTCCTCCATTTCAGTATTTCACTGCATTAGTCAGTCTCATTTGGCCGCCTTCTCTTCACCTGAAAAGTCAAATGGCGATGCCGCCTTACTCAAGAATATGAAAAGGGTAATGACCTAATATGTGAGTTTATTAGAATAGTCGATTTTTTTTTCATTCAACGGCAAAAGCCAATGATTACGAAACTGTTGAATACAAAGACAAATAGGCATTAGAAAAATTACAAAACTGTTGAATTCAAACTTTCAAAGACAAAACAGACATTGGAAAGGTGTTTTTCGATAGTAAAGAAGAAAGCTTGATTGATATAAAGATAAACCATAACAAGAAAACAATGGTAAGAGAACAATATCTAGGATTTAGTTATGTGAGATATGAAAGAATCCAACTCTAAACGGGAAGAACCGCCTTTGGCACATGACGCTCTAACACGAGATCCTAATTCAGTAGCTCTTTTCCTGATTTGTTTTCCTTCTTCTGTTTGCATCAATTTTCTAATTGCATTCTCAATCGTACTCGAAACCACAACTGTACCTCTGTGTTCCCACTCACGAACAACTATACCAACTCCAAGAACCTCGATTACTAGGATCGCGTTCTTTGGGTCGGTCGAGGGTGATAGGCCAGGCTGCGATTGCTACTCCCATGCTAATGCTTTCCACGCATGAGCCCCATCCGCAATGACTCATGAACCCCCAATTGATGGATGCGCAAGAATGTCGAGTGGGGACCCATTCTGTCACCACTAAGCCTCGTTTTTCAACCTCTGGTGGTACTTGTCTAGCGACTTAGGGTGCCTTATTCTCATCATGTGTGAAAATATCGCCTTTATCGACAAATCTAAGAACCCATATGAACTTTTGCCCACTTTTATCCAACCCAATTGCTATCTCTGCTATCTCGCTCATCGATCGTTGAGGTAAGTGTACCAAAAGACACATACATTCTGAGTTAATCTCTTGCCGATCTAGCCATTGCGGGGCATCGTGTTCGTTATTGCATTCTTCAAAGAATAACATTGATCTTCTTCTCTATCGGGTTGAAAGGTCCAAGAGGGAAGTGTCTGATCTTGGAATTCATGGGCAAGTTTTTGAATAAGTCGATGAACTGTCTTGAATCGACTGCGGTGTTATTGATTGAAGCGGATGCGAGTTCCAAACTCAACCTAGTCGAGAGATTATAAAATCAGAAGTCGATGTCGTATTGTACCCTTCATTAGATGGAACACGTCTAGCAATGTCCTCAACATCGAAATAAATGGTTTATCGGCCATAGATCTACCATCTATTGAAAAACAGGCGTGAAAGCGGATGTAACATGGAAAGTGTAAACCTCTGCATTTGAAATAGTTTTCACATCTTGAACCACGAAGCCATTAAATCGTGTCATGAATGACCATGACTCTCACGTACTTTACTGCAAGCTCCTTCAAAAGTCCGTATAGATGGACCGTGGCTAGCCTAAGAGGTCTCGTATGCGAAGGGGTGTTAGTCGGGCATTAGGGTCGGGAGGGGGTGTCTTGTAAGGACCTAGTTTGAAGTCATTGAATTTGATTTTAACAAACATGTTCTTTTATCTATTCTGTTACCATTACCATTACCATTACCATGTGTTTGCATTTCCAAGTTACGTCGCGGACATTGACACTGGTGGTTGTGAGCAGCCGAGCCAACATAATGTACTTCGATTCTATATGAGGCTATGAGCTGAGAAAGTCGGAGGAGTTGATTGAGATGGCTTTGGGCTGGGAAAGGTACCTGATAGTTATGTATTGTGTCGGTCTAAGAGGGCGATTTTATCACCCTCGTGTCTTTTAATATGGGTCTTTTGGTACACTTTTCCTAACAATTGGCAATCGGTTATATGGTGGTAACTTGTGCATTTTTACTCGGTTGGGCACTCAATCCTTATGCATGGAACCCGAGTGGCATTAGAGCACCTTTCAAAGGTCAAGGCAAGGCACAAGAGGATCACTTGTAACCCGGAAATCAGTTGGGAGAAGTAAGAATGAAGACTAGAAGAAATGAAGGCAATTGAAGAGGTCTAGCTCGTGGGAAATAGAAGTTCGAGTGCGAGAGACCGTGCGCGACTGCGCAAAACAACGAAGTCTTGCGCAGTGCGCAAAAATGCGCAGACATGAACAGTGCTTGCGCGGCTGCGCACTGCTGCGCACCTGCTCGCTTTACGGGTTTTTCTAATCTTCTTCGTGGGCTTCTTAAGTGGAAATCTTTCTAGGTTTTCGTGAAGGCCTATAAATACCCGAGAGTTTGAAGACCTGGGATTATCACCTACCATCATATCATCTCTTTTAATCTCATTCTTAGGGTTTAATCTTATAATAATTTAGAGGACTATTTGGATACAAAATTGTAATCTTTCTTTATTTCTTTGGGTTTTGAAGACTATGGAAGACTAAATCCTTCCCATCTTGGTGTAATTCATCCAAAGTTTCCAACTTTGGTTTTGTAAGACTCTTTTAATCTCCTCTTATTTATCTAATGAACTTTTCTTGTGCTTTATTTCTTATGTTGAGTAATTAATTGTTTGGGTTGGCCATCCTTGCATGTTATTTACTTGATTATTGCAAATCCTAATGAAATGGTTTAATTTAGTTGGGATTGTTGAAGCAAGTTTGTTGTTTGTTGATTTGGTTTAAAGGATTCATGCAACAAATAGGAAAGTTCATGTCTTTTGCTCATTTGTATGGTTTAATCTTATGAGGAATTGATCCTAGCTTCATCTTTTGGTTGAACTCTTAATGCTCATGCTTAGTCTCTTGTCATGGTTTAATGATTTGTTGCTTAAGCTTGAAGGATATGTGTAGATGGTTTAATTTGCATGTATCAACATCTTGAGGTGATAGTATTGGGTAGAAATTAGGAGGAGAATTATAAAAGAGTCAAGCTTTACCATTGTTGGTTACTAAGGGGGGATTGCACCAAGTTCTTTTAATTATTGATTTATCTTATTCACCAAGTGTTTGTTGTATTGCTTGTTAGACCAAGTTTGCAAATTTTACTTTGTTTCATGTCACAAATCAACTCTAAAACCCCCTTTTTATGTCTCTCTATTGTTTGTCATTGTGAATAACCATTGTTTGTCTATAGCTTTGTCATTAGTAATCAATAGTTTACATTTCAAGTTTTTAGCTTAAAAGACCTTCTCTTGGGTTCGACCCTTACTTGCACTATATTACTTTATCATTTAGAGTAGTCTAGAGTGTAGTTTGGCTTAAAAATTGTTAATTTGGTAGCTTAATTCTAGTATATTAACGACCTAGTTTATTGCTTACCAAATTTTGGCGCCGTTGCCGGGGAAGGGCAACATAGCTAGAACTTGAGTTTGTGAATTTATGTTTAGTTGTTTTATTACTCCTCTTGTTGTTAGAAGTAATAGGAAGTTCTAATTTGTTTGCTTAGTGCGAAGGTTTATGTTTGGCTCACCACAACACGGTGAGTCAACTTCCGTGGACGAAGACGCTTTTGGTGCCTATTCTTGGCTATTCACTAACCCTTGGTACCAAAGAGCCCAACGAGCACATAGAGTAGAAGAACCACCTTTAGAAGCCCCTATTGAGGAAGATCCTATTGACGTAGAGCCAATTGAAGTGGAATATCCGTCAATGGCGAATGATACTAGAACTATTAGGGAGCTCCGGGCAAGGAATTATGACACTCAACCTCTTTGCATTGCCTACCCACCCATGGGGGCTAATGCCAACTTTGAATTGAAGGGCTATTTCATTCACAACCTCCCAAAGTTTCATGGACATGCGGGAGATGACCCAAATCGCCATCTTTCCGAATTCCATATGATGTGTGAGGGTGCAATTCCAAATGGTGTCACGGAAGATCAATTTAAGTTGAGAGCTTTCCCATTTTCACTTCAAGATGCGGCAAAAGATTGGTTGTTTTACCTTCAACCGGGTACAATCCGTACTTGGAAGGACATGAAGGCGGCTTTTCTTGAGAAATACTACCCCGACTCAAGACATAACCATGCAAAGAAAGCCATCACTTCTCCGGAGCAAGATGCAAGTGAGAGCTTATATGAGTATTGGGAGAGATTCAAGAAGCTAGTTGCTCAATGTCCTTACCATGGCCTTAGTGGTGATGACCTTTTGGTCAACTTTTGTGATGGTCTTACACAACAATACCAAATCATGGTTAATTCCGCTACGGGTGGTGGAGTTGACAACTATTCCGTGGCGGAGGCAAATGAGATCATAGAAAGGTTGGCCGCTAGCACAAGGAACTATGGAAGAACCCGAGGGTCAAAGAATCTTAACTTCATTGAGACACCTTCTCCTTCTACCCACAAGCTTGAGAAAACCGTGGATGATCTCACAAAAATGGTTGCTCAACTAGTGGGGAACAATCAAGGAGGAGCACAAGGATCTAATGTGGAGTGTAATTTTTGTCGAAGGGCCACACCCAACGGAAGCTTGTCCCATCATGGAAGAGCGAGGAATAAGCGAGGAGAATGTAAGTGCGATGGGGTATGGGAATTACAATGCTAGAAATCCTCGAGGGGAGGATACTACAATTATGACCCTAGTGGCAATACTTACAATGTTGGGAGTAGAGACAATCCTAGACTTGGTTGGGGTGGTGACACCTCAAAGAGTTTTGTGAATGGTCAATTCAACCACTTGAGGGACCAAAATTCCCGACAAGGTCAAGGTTCAAACTCTCAAGGGAATAGGAATGGGAATTTCAACAACCAAGGTAGAAACCAAAACCAAGGTCAATCATCCCAATTTGGCAATCAAGGTAACAACAATTCTCAAAAGGAACCAAGTGTTCAAGACTTGCTTAAAAACATTTTGCAAGAGCAAGTCAAAACAAACAAGAGGCTTGACAAGATTGATGCCGATAAGAATGTTAGTGATGCCAAGGTTGCCAACCTTGAAGTCCAACTTGGCCAAATTGCCCAAGAACTTGCCAAGAAAAATCAAAGGACCTCAACTTCTATTCCCTCCACTACATTTCCCCCTAGAGAGAATGCTAGTGCCATGACATTGAGGAAGGGGAGAACTTTAGAATCCCCTCCCAAGAAGAAGAGAAGGGGCAAGTCACAAGAAAGGGTTATTGAGGTTGAAGATCAAATTGAAGAAGAACTTGTGGTTGAACAAGGGAAAGGATCATCTTCAAAAGCTAATGAGGAAAAAGAGAGGAGTCCATTGAGCATTGACAAAGGAAAGGAAGGAAGCACCAACACAAAGGATTCACTCCAAGAGATTGAAAAGGAATATGAACCTGGAGGTACCATTTCTAGTGCCCTCACAAATCCCAAGAAGTTTGATAAAGACACCGATCTTTATGAAACTTTTAGGAAATGTGAGGTCAACATCCCTCTTTTTACTATCATCAAAACCGTTCCTAGGTATGCAAAGTTTCTCAAAGAACTTTGCACCCCTAAACGGAAGCGAGGAAAGGAGTAGAAAGGGTCACGGTTAGTAGGCATGTCTCGGCCATTTTCAAACAAAATCTTCCCAAAAAGTGTGATGACTCGGGCATGCTAACTATACCGTGCTCAATTGGAGGCAAAGCTTTTGCTAGAGCTATCTTGAGACTCGGGGTCCTCCATTAATGTCATGCCTTATTCCATTTATGAGACCTTAGAATTGCCTCCCTTATCTAGGACCAATGTTGTGATACAATTGGCGGATCGTTCCACAATTCACCCCAAGGGCCTTGTAGAGGATGTGTTGGTAGAAGTTGATAAATTCATGTTCCCTACCGATTTTTATGTTTTGGATATGGAACCGGACTCTAAGGCTACACCCCTCTTGCTAGGGAGGCCTTTTATGAGAACCTCCAAAACCAAGCTTGACATGTATGATGGAACCTTAACCATGGAATTTGAAGGGAAAGTTTTGAAATATAATGTGTATGAGACGATGAAAAAGACCGATGATTTGAGTTGTTGCTACTTTATTGACAAAATTGAGAACTTGGCAAATCGAGTTTACCAAATTGGTCATAGGGACCCACTTGAAGGGGCCCTCACTAACAATGTCGAAAAGGAAGGGTTGCGGTTTTTGTTGTCTCATGATGTGCAGGAAAGTATAGAAGCATTGGAAAAGGAAGAACCATTGGAAGAATCAATCAAAGAAAAAGAAGTGCGAGAAATTGAGGAAGAAATGTCGAGCGGAGGCGCGACTGCGCATGCCCGATGCGCGACTGCGCAATCTGCGCGACTGCGCGACCCCCATGCGCGACTGCGCAATTTCCCACCCCACTAAGTCGTGTTTTTCCTCCTATTCCTATGACAATCCATCCAAATTTCTTTCTTTAGAGGCTTCCCTTGAGAGACCCCTTCCATCCATCATCAAACCACCCACCCCCACTCTCAAACCACTCCCCGACAATTTGAAATACATCTTTATTGGGGCCAATGAAACTCTACCCCTCATAATTTCCAACCAACTTGAGGGTGATCAAGAGAGGAGGTTGGTGGATGTTTTGCAAAAGTATAAAGAAGCATTTGGATGGAGCATCGCGGATATCAAGGGGATAAGCCCGAGCACTTGCATGCACAAAATTCGATTGGAAAAGGATGCAAAACCCGTCCGTGAACCACAACGGAGGCTCAATCCACCTATGATGGAAGTTGTCAAGGAAGAAGTTATCAAACTTCTTCAAATGGGTATCATCTTTCCAATTAGTGACTCCCATGGGTAAGTCCTACTCGAAGTCTTAGAAGAAGGGAGGGTGACGGTAATAAAAAACACTCGAGGGCATTGATCCCCACCCGTTTGCAAACGGGATGGAGGGTGTGTATTGATTATCGCCGCCTCAACCAAGTCACTTGGAAGGACCATTTCCCCTACCCTTTCTAGATCAAATGCTAGAGAGGTTAGGTGGGAAAGAGTACTATTGTTTTTGGATGGATATTAGGGTATTTTCAAATCCCCATTCACCCGGAGGATCAATCCAAAACAACCTTTACTTGCCCATTCGGTACTTATGCTTACCGCCGCATGCCCTTTGGATTGTGCAATGCCCCCGGCACTTTCCAACGGTGCATGATGAGCATTTTCTCGGACTATGTGGAGCGTATTTTGGAAGTCTTCATGGATGACTTCACCATTCATGGAGACTCATTTGACTCGTGTCTAGACCATCTCGCTATGGTCCTATCACGGTGCATAGACTCTCACCTTGTTTTAAATTACGAAAAGTGTCATTTAATGGTGAGTAGTGGAATCGTGCTAGGACACATAGTGTCGAAAAGAGGGATTGAGGTGGATATGGCAAAGGTGGATGTGATTAAAACCTTACCGTATCCATCTAATACTCGAGACGTGAGATTGTTCTTGGGGCACGCGGGTTTTTATCGAAGGTTTATTAAGGATTTCTCCAAAATAGCTAACCCCTTGTGCAAACTTTTGCACAAGGATGTAGAGTTCGTGTTTGATGATCATTGTAGGGAAGCATTTGACTTGTTGAAGGAAAGACTTGTATCGGCCCCAATCATTCAAGCACCCAGTGGGATCGGCCCTTTGAAATCATGACCGTCTGCAAGCGATTTTGCCATTGGAGCCGTGTTGGGACAAAAAGATGACAAAGCTTCATATGTGATCCAATATGCTTCCTCGCTCTTGAATGATGCTCAACGAAATTACACCGTCACGGAGAAGGAATTTTTAGCGGTGGTATATGCCATTGAAAAATTCCGGGCTTATCTCTTGGGTGCAAAGGTTATTATCTACACCGATCACAAGTCTATAAGGCAACTTGTAGACAAGAAAGACACCAAGGCTAGGCTCATGAGATGGGTGCTTTTGTTGAGCGAATTTGACATAGAAATCAAAGACAAGCAAGGGAGTGCTAATGTGGTGGCCGACCATTTGAGTAGGCTTCACATCAATGAAGATCTCGTGAAGACTATGGGGGTAGTTGACGGTGGCTTACCACATGAATCCCTTTACTCCATGAAGGCCATTGAGCCTTGGTATGCCAACCTTGTCAATTACATGGTCACCAAGAAGTTTCCCACCTCCCTTTCATCTAGTCAAAGGAACAAGATCAAGTCCGATTCTAGATTCTATATATGGGATGAACCATATTTGTGGAAAATGTGCCAAGACCAAGTCATCCGCCGTTGTGTGCTTG
The DNA here is from genome assembly GCF_048544455.1 of Silene latifolia. Lineage (NCBI taxonomy): Eukaryota > Viridiplantae > Streptophyta > Magnoliopsida > Caryophyllales > Caryophyllaceae > Silene > Silene latifolia. Next base: position 60,206,176 of record NC_133529.1, on the reverse strand, counting down.
GGATGTAGAAATCCCATCTATCCTAAAGCATTGCCATGAGTACGCTTGTGGGGGTCACTTTGGGCCCCATAGAACGGCACGTAAAATCCTTGAGTGCGGTTTCTATTGGCCCAAGTTATTTAAAGATGCTCATATTTTCGTTACTACTTGTGATAGATGCCAACGTTTTGGTAACATATCACGTAGGAACGAAATGCCCCAACAACCGATGCTCTACTTGGAAATTTTTGATGTTTGGGGAATAGACTTCATGGGGCCATTCCCTAACTCCTATGGATACATCTACATCCTCTTGGCGGTCGACTACGTGTCTAAGTGGGTGGAAGCCATCCCCACAAAATGTGATGATGCAAAGACGGTGCAAGCATTTGTCAAAAGCAATATATTTTCAAGATTCGGTTTCCCAAAAGCCATTGTGAGTGATAGGGGGACTCATTTTTGCAACAAGGTGATCTCAACCTTGCTTCAAAAATATGGTGTGCTTCACAAAGTTTCTACGGCATATCACCCCCAAACAAATGGCCAAGCGGAAGTCTCTAACCGGGAGGTTAAACACATCTTGGAAAGAACGGTCAATCCCGACCGAAAGGATTGGAGCAAGAGACTTGAAGATGCTCTTTGGGCCTATAGAACGGCTTATAAGACCCCAATCGACATGTCCCCATATAGGCTTATTTATGGGAAGGGATGCCACCTTCCCGTAGAAGTGGAGCACAAAGTCTATTGGGCAATCAAAGCTTTTAATCAAAATGTCGATGAGGCGGGATTGCACCGGAAGCTTCAAATACAAGAATTGGAAGAGCTTAGGCACAATGCCTATGACAATGCTAGCATCTACAAAGAAAAGGCTCGGTCTTGGCATGACAAGATGGTCACAAGAAGAGTTTTCAAAGAGGGAGAAGATGTGTTGGTTTTTCAAAGTCGCCTCAAGAATTTTCCCGGCAAGTTAAGGTCAAAGTGGTATGGACCTTACAAAGTCAAGAAAGTTTTTCCCCACGGAGCGGTGGAGGTGGAAGACCCGACCTCGGGGAAAGTGATAAAGGTAAATGGGCAAAGGTTGAAGAAGTACTACAAAGGAATCGAATTACAAGGTGAAGAGGATCTTCTTTTAGAAGATCCAATTTATAAAGATTGATTCTCCAACTTTGACTAAGTCGAGCCATCGACGTTAAATAACGGCAAATTTGTAAATATTCTATCCCAATTTAATTGCTTTCCTAGCGTAGTTTAAATTCCGCAATTTAATTCCGCAATTACATTCCGAAATTTCATTTAAAGTCATTCCATTTGCATTTGACATGTAAAAAGGCACTTGAGGTTTGTTTAATGATATAGTGATTTGCAAGAACCCTCTTGGAAGGCGTGCCCAAGAGGAGATGAGAGTCGGGTTCAATAGAAAAAATGATTGGAAGAAGCTTTGAAGAAGAGATCAAGGGTAAAAGAAGAAAAAATGAGCTAAATTTGAGTTTTCACAATTAAAAGAGCTGAGCACGAAATTGCGAAGGGCGGCGCGACTGCGCGTATAATACTTCTTGTAGTCTTGCGCAATTTTTGCGCAGCATGAACAAAGGATTGCGCGACTGCGCGACTGCTTGTGTCCTGTCATCTCGGTTCTTTATCTTTTCTTATCCCGTGTTCAACCCTCATTTCTTACCAAAGCTTTTTCGACAAAACCCCAACATTCACCATCTCATTCACTCCAAGTCCAACCAAATCACTCCATATCAACAACAAACCTACATCTCATCACCAATTTCTTCACCAAATTCATCCTTGGAATCAAAAACACCTTTAAATCTCCAATTTTAAACAAAAAATCCCCCAATCTCCCAAACCCTAGAATTTTTCCGGGTTGATTTGAAGCTTGTTCAAGTGGATTTACTCGTTATAAAGGGGTTTTTATGCAACATTCTTCCGTATTCAAGCAGGATTGAGGATTTTTTCGGGAAGGTATAACAACTTTCTTCACTATCCTTGTCTTAATTTTTTTTCAATTCGATTTCCTTTGAGTAGTTGAGTTGATTTCTTGCTTGTAATTACTTGTTTGGGGATTGTTGGCAATCATTTTCTGTTAGGGAAGGCAAATATTCAACAAAATTACCTTAGCTACCCCATTTTGTGCTAGTGCTCACAAGGTGTTTGTTGAATTGCCCCTTAGAAAATTTTTCAGATTTTTGGTTGTTTTTAAGTGGTTGTTTTTGCAAATTTAAAAGAGAACAAGATGGTTTTTGGTCTTGGCAAGGGAAAATCTAAGAAGAAGGGTGACTCATCCAACCAACCTCCACCAAATGCACCACCCAAACCTTTTAAAGGGGATGAAGGGTTACCAAACCACCTTAAGACTCACTTTAGGTTCCTTGAGAGTAAGCCCCTACCGATCTCCAAATTTCTTCACCCTAAACCTTGAGGGATTTGGGTATTTACGACCACACCCTTGCCTTCCTCACCAAGGTGGGGTTAGAGAAGTACATTAACCTTCAACTTCGTACCTACCCCGCCTTTACCTTAGAATTCCTCTCAACCATCGAAATCACGGGGGAAAGAGGGAATGAACGGGTGAACTTTAGGTTGAACCGAACTTGGCATACCTTAACCTTTGAGCGGGTAAGGGAAATTTTGAGAATCACCAAACCACCCTCCTCCTTAAACCTACCGGCAGTACGGCCTTGGATGATTCTTGGTTTGGGCTCACAAGAAAACACCCCGACAAACAATGACAAAATCTCCTCAATCACAAATCCCCCCATCCGGATTCTTACTCGGATGATTTCATGCTTTTTCTTTACGATGGGGGAGCCTACCAAACTCAATGATGGAGTCCGTGAGTGTTTGTGGGCAATGTTGCCGAGGGGAGGGAGTCTTGGATTGGGCAAGGCTTTTTGTGGTTGGTGCGGCAAAGCAACGTGAGAAGAAAGGAAGTATTAATTGTGGAGGTTTGGTCACTCTTTTTGTGGCTAGTTTGGTTGGGGATATTCCTAAGAGCAACCTCAAGTGTGGGGGAATCATCTATACAATGAAGCGGGGTTGATAGAGACTCACATGATTCTTCCAATGGATACGGTTCCATGGAGTTGTCATTGGTTAGGGGAGGGGAAAGTGCAATACATGAAGCTTCCTTTGAATGGCCCCCTCCCGAGTGGACCACGTGCCCGGGATTTCTTTTGTCCCCCGGAGGGCAATCTCCCAAACCCACCCCCACCAAAAATTCGGAAGAGGAGAGCCGTTGAATTCTCCCATGATCCCCAACAAGAAGAAGAAAGAGAAGTTGAGATTATTGAGGGGGGCTTCCATGAAACCCCACACATTCCTTCATCCTCCCATCCGCCTCAAGACACTCCTATGTTTGAGGCCGGCGGTTCCTCAAGTCCACCTTTACCACCTTGGCAACACAAAATGTTTAAGTACTTTGAGGACACCCGGGGGACGTTGGAAGCGATTAGTGGGAGGGTTGAGAGCTCCCATTCTTGGCAACAACAACAAGCGCCGAGATTGGAGAGTTTTGATCAATTCCGAAGATCTTTTGAGGAGCATAGACGGTTGGGAGATGAGGCCGAAAAGGCCCAAAAGAAAATTCTTGAAGACATTGCCAAGAGCGAGAGGAGTCTCTTGCATGGCAACAACAATGTGCCAAAGCTTGGGCGGAGAATCAAGCTATGTGGCAAGAACAAAACAAGTGGCGGGAAGAAGTGAGTCAACAATTTGGGGTGCAAAACGAGAGGCACCACCAATACCTTGACGACTCCTACTATGACGCCAAAGCCCATGAAGACTCCTTTGGCCTTATTCGAGGCCTTTTCGGCATGACTCTTCACTCCAATGACCCAACCTATCAACCCACTATCGATGAACCTCAAGTTAACGCGGCCTACACAAGGGCCCAACAAGAAAGAGAAAGAAGAGAAAGAAGAAGAAAGAACCGGGGGGCATATGAGCAAGGCGAAGGCTCGGGCCCCTCCAACTAATTTTTTGAAGAAGTTGGCACTCCCTCACATTGAGGACAATGTGACATTTAAGTGTGGGGGAGTGAGAATTGTAAAATATGTAAATCGTCTTTCAAGTCAAATGCGAATGCAAAAAAAAAAAAAAAAAAAAAAAAAAAAAAAAAAACGAAAATCCCGGCTAGGTGAAAACCCACAAGGGTGGGCGCCTAGGCAAGATTGGGAAAGGTGGCCGAGGACGGGATGAAAACCCGAAAGGGCATTCCGGGCAAAATGAAGAAATGAGTTGCGAGCCACCATGAGAGGAAAGGAAAAGCTAAGGTGAAAACCCGAAAGGGCACCTTAGGCAAAATGAGGGATTTTCACCAAAAAAATCGAAAAATTGAAAATTGTAACACCAAAAAGATGGAGGGATAAGAAGGGAGTGATAAGGAGGGTCTTGGAAGGAGGCTAGAGTAGGATTTAATTTCTTTTTGAGTCACAAAACTTGTCCCAAATCGGTGGATTTTTGCTTTGGCTACTTTGGTTGTTGATTTACTTCGGAGTGTGGCCAACCAAGTAGCATGATCATACCTTGCTTGGAGTGATAAGAGGGTGATATAAGTGGTGAATTAGGATGTTTTAGGAGTTGCTTAGGCCACTTTGCTTCCACCTTGGGATAAGGTGAAAGTGGCCATCTCTTGTTGGTGATATAAGAAGGGTGGAGTTGCGTGATGAGTCGGCGTTGGGGGTGTGTCGTGTCTTGTTTGAGGGAGAAATAAGGAGGGTGAGTGAGTGAAGAGTTTGTGCAAAAACTTTGAGTCATGTCTTTTTCTTTTTAATGGGTGGTTGTGTTTTGAGGGAGACATAAGAAGGAAGAGGAAAGGGAAGAGTGGTCTTACTCTCCTACGCTCTCTTGTAGACTTCATGGTTGCTTGTTGCGGGTTTTGCTCGGGACTAGCAAAAGTCTAAGTGTGGGGGAGTTTGATAGTTATGTATTGTGTCGGTCTAAGAGGGCGATTTTATCACCCTCGTGTCTTTTAATATGGGTCTTTTGGTACACTTTTCCTAACAATTGGCAATCGGTTATATGGTGGTAACTTGTGCATTTTTACTCGGTTGGGCACTCAATCCTTATGCATGGAACCCGAGTGGCATTAGAGCACCTTTCAAAGGTCAAGGCAAGGCACAAGAGGATCACTTGTAACCCGGAAATCAGTTGGGAGAAGTAAGAATGAAGACTAGAAGAAATGAAGGCAATTGAAGAGGTCTAGCTCGTGGGAAATAGAAGTTCAGAATTGCGAGACCGTGCGCAGCCTGCGCAAACAGGGTGCGCAGGTGCGCAAAAATGCGCAGGCATGAACAGTGCTTGCGCGGACTGCGCTGACCACTTTTTGGGTTTTTCTAATCTTCTTCGTGGGCTTCTTAAGTGGAAATCTTTCTAGGTTTTCGTGAAGGCCTATAAATACCCGAGAGTTTGAAGACCTGGGATTATCACCTACCATCATATCATCTCTTTTAATCTCATTCTTAGGGTTTAATCTTGTAATAATTTAGAGGACTATTTGGATACAAAGTTGTAATCTTTCTTTATTTCTTTGGGTTTTGAAGACTATGGAAGGCTAAATCCTTCCCATCTTGGTGTAATTCATCCAAAGTTTTCAACTTTGGTTTTGTAAGACTCTTTTAATCTCCTCTTATTTATCTAATGAACTTTTCTTGTGCTTTATTTCTTATGTTGAGTAATTAATTGTTTGGGTTGGCCATCCTTGCATGTTATTTACTTGATTATTGCAAATCCTAATGAAATGGTTTAATTTAGTTGGGATTGTTGAAGCAAGTTTGTTGTTTGTTGATTTGGTTTAAAGGATTCATGCAACAAATAGGAAAGTTCATGTCTTTTGCTCATTTGTATGGTTTAATCTTATGAGGAATTGATCCTAGCTTCATCTTTTGGTTGAACTCTTAATGCTCATGCTTAGTCTCTTGTCATGGTTTAATGATTTGTTGCTTAAGCTTGAAGGATATGTGTAGATGGTTTAATTTGCATGTATCAACATCTTGAGGTGATAGTATTGGGTAGAAATTAGGAGGAGAATTATAAAAGAGTCAAGCTTTACCATTGTTGGTTACTAAGGGGGGATTGCACCAAGTTCTTTTAATTATTGATTTATCTTATTCACCAAGTGTTTGTTGTATTGCTTGTTAGACCAAGTTTGCAAATTTTACTTTGTTCCATGTCACAAATCAACTCAAAACCCCCCCTTTTTATGTCTCTCTATTGTTTGTCATTGTGAATAACCATTGTTTGTCTATAGCTTTGTCATTAGTAATCAATAGTTTACATTTCAAGTTTTTAGCTTAAAAGACCTTCTCTTGGGTTCGACCCTTACTTGCACTATATTACTTTATCATTTAGAGTAGTCTAGAGTGTAATTTGGCTTAAAAATTGTTAATTTGGTAGCTTAATTCTAGTATATTAACGACCTAGTTTATTGCTTACCAGTACCATTACAACTACTACTTGATCTTCATTTTCCATCTCTCTGATTTCTTGAGTGGGATTCTAACAACTAAAGGATGTATGTAGTCAAGTAGATTCTAAACAAGTATTTGTCTTTAGTTTATTTTCTTTCCGTTTCTAAGAAAACAAAGGCTAATCCAGCTTATTAGTTGTCTAATGACGTTGTCCAAATTATTAATTTCCCTTTTGGTTTAATTAATCCAATTTGCTTAGTTTATATACTCCGTATAGATCTAAGGAGATAAGATACGTTGCTAGGTGCTAGAGTTGGAAGTCATGTAATGATAATAATGTAGTCTAACACTGGTGTTTTAGACAGCTCGTTATTCGGTAACTCAAGTAGGAGAGTCGTGTTATGGGTGACCTTATAGCACGGTTCAGTGAACACTGTGTATGTGATGAGTGAGCCATAACCCAACTCTGTTCAACAGGGGAGCCCTCTGGTTTCAGACTTTTTGGTATTCTGCTTGTGTGTGGACTGTAAAATCGGCGCTGAGGAAAACCGTGTCTGGCACAAGCCTGAATATGAATTGCGTATCCGTTGGATTCAACAAGATAGGAGCTGAATTGAATTAGTTTGTCAAGAACATTATCAGATTTAGCAAACATCACTTCACACTGAAAAAACACATCTCTCTATTCATTCTGTACTGAAAAATCCTGCACATCTAAAACTACATCACTGTAGCCTAAATGCACATTCATTCTCATAAAAAAACAGCAATAACATGGTTCAATCCTTGAAAGTAAACAAACGGTCGGAAAGATCATATAGTCATAGCACCTGATAACAAGAATAGATCCTATACCACACGGCTCTGTCATCTCCACTTAGCCTTAAGTCACACAAGTTTGTCGCGAATTTCCTAACAGGGTTATAGGCAATAACTTCACCGGGAATGGCGAGAATGACCTCAAAATCTTCATAATACTGGTCTTGTACAACTGATATAATGTCAGCCTCATAACGTCCAAATAAAGGGTGTGGGTTTTTGGATCTGCGAGCAATAAGGGGGAAATCCATTGCTAAGACCTGTAAATCAATCCAAGTCTTCAGAAACCAACCACTGTAGTCTTCTTTCATCTCAAAGAGTTCGAAATAAGGCAGGTCGGGTGATGAGCTGCCATAGTAAAGACGGCCGTAGGACCCTCCAAAATACTCGCAGCTGACCAGGGAATGTTCTTTATTAACTGGAGGCTTAGGCATCTCTTTCAGGATCTCTGTATTAACATCAAAGTAAAGCCCTTTTGGTGTGCGTCTCATCCAGTGAATTGCGCCATTGCAGAAGACTCCCTCGTTGAAGTCCATGTCACCAGGTGCGTCAAAGGGCTTACCTGAGATGGTCCACGTACGGGTTTGATCCGAGTACATGGATATCTGATGAAGTTTCGGGTCTAGCTTTTGAACAGAGATGACTTTGTAATTAGGTGAAATTTTCGGATCAAACCCCAAATTTACAGTGGCTGTAGATATGTTTCCCATGACAGGAAAGCTAGGAAGCTGGTCGATCTGGTGTGTTGCGAGATTAGAAATGTAATACGATTGGGATGCATGGGAATAGCAAAGTAATAGCTCATTACAAGATTGTAATATTGTAAGTTTCAATTCTTGAAGAAATGAAAAATCCGGGAAGTCGCTAGTTTGAGAATTGTTGAGTGAAACATACTCAATTGGCGGGTTTTCAGACGCCTGTTTAGGGATCAAAACAAGACCAGATACCGAGGGAGGGTCAAGGGAGTAATACCTCAGGAAGTCTTGATTGGACATGGTTGGGAACAAAGGCTCTGTCAGTTGATAACCGAAATCTAGATCGAAGTTTATGTCTGGTAAAGAGAAGTAAAGACCACCTGATAAGTCTCCAGCTGATAAGTCTTCTGTCTCAATGCCGCTCTCGTCAGCTGATAAGTACTCATCATTATCATCATAGTCGACATTGACAACTGCCTTTACCTCCATTGTTAGCTTTAAATTCGTTTTTGTCTGGATGAATGTGTTTGTTACACAAGAATGAGAAATGGAGGAGATGTTTTCTCAGAGAAAGTTCAACGTGACAATGTGACATCCTCTCAGGCATATGAAAATATCAAAGTCAACAAACTCTAACATTAATCCATGGTAAGTAAACTTGTTAGAAATATCCAACATAATTCGGAGTCCAAAACTCCAAATGTTTTTGGCTTATCATATCCATGTCTGAGAATCAAGTTTAGACGCGGGTAAGCGAGGTTATATGAAGTCGGGCGTAACATAGAATAAGGGGCACACAATTTTGGCTGTGACCGCAAACATCAGGAAAAGAATGAGTCTTTGAACTGTACAACGCCAAGTAACTTCCATCTAAAAGAACTGATCAAAGTCGGTCAGAGGCTTAAACATCACAATTCACAAATATGTTAAGTTCAGTGGACAAATATATTTACAATAGCAAACTTCAATCAACAACTGTTTTATCAAGGAACCTTTCCTGTAATCTACATTAAACAAGAGACAATGTCTCAAAATATTCATACACTGAATGGGTTTTATACCAAATAGTTACATCAGAGGGACGGAACACCGGATCATGCATCTCTGTTGAGGTTTTCTTCTTGAGATTAAAAGTTACAACTTCCCCCGGTATTGATAGCACAACTTCCAAATCTTCGTCCTCGTCCTCGTCCCCAGAATGAACAACACTCAAGACATCACACTCATATTCAGAAAATAAAGGATGAAACCCAAAATGCCGTGCTATAGAAGGATATTTTGTGACTAATACATTGAGATTAAGCCTTGATTTCAGATCCCATCCCGAGTAATCTTCCTTCATCTGGTATATCTCGTAATAGTTTAGAAGAGGGCGCGAAATTATATAGAACAAGTAGTCTTTGGATTTACCAAAGTACTTAAATTTATACTGTGATACTTCCACTTCATCCCTTCTAGGAAGCTCTGGCATTTCTTGTAGCATCTCTGTATTATTCAAGTCAAGGTACAGTCCGCTGACAGTGTTCTTCAGCCAGTGAATTGCATTATTGCAGGAGACACCGTCCTTGAACTCCACATCATCAGGGACGAAAAAAGGCTCTTCAGAGAGACTCCATACACCCGTCTCAGACGAATATATGGCTATCTTGTAGTTTGACTCCTGCCCATCTACCTTTTGCAGGCAGACAACCTTGTAATTAGGTGATCTCAGGGGGTCAAACACTAAATTAAGCGCAAATTCATCATTTCTCAGATACGGGCAGCTATGAAGCTGTCTGAGCTGGCGGGTTGTTGGATTGCACACGTAATGTGTCATCTCAGATTGAGAATAACAGATAAGCAGTCCTTTGCAGGCATGTATAATTTCTAACCCTCGATAATTGAGGAAGTCGACAAATGGAAAACTGGGTTTTGTTTGATTAAGTGAAAGGGAATGAATTTTATGAGATTGGCCGGGTTGTCTAGGGATTAAGAAGAGGCCAGATAATAATGGCGGATAAGTAAGGGTGTGTTTTTTGATGAATGTAGGACTGGTAATTAAAGAAAGCCATTGTTTCGACACCCATTTACATAGAGCGAGAGAATTTGCAGGCAAACGGATGAATATTTCTGCTGTTAAATCTTCGCTACCTGCAACTTTCTCACCAGATGTTGGTTCCTCCATCATAATTGTGATCTTGAAGAGGTCATACGAAGTTGTTACATGATCATCTAGTGTTAAGAGGTAATAAACATATGCAATTTACATTGAACAGTTCTTCTCTAATACATTTGATAATGACAGCATACTAGCACATATAGTAAAACTGATAGCAATGCTTTCTATAGTTTACAGTTTTGACACAATCAATGTTAATAAATTTCTCCATATGGAAAAGGTCATATCATACAAGCTGCAGTTTAATTTAGGAGTTTTTTTTTTTTTTTTGGACAACGTGCTACAGTATTAAGATGCCTCGGGATAAAATTAAAACACAGACAATGATACGACGCATAGAGCTCTCGTAGATTCTCCAAAAGATATTTGATCAAATGATTTTCCTTCTCCACTCCCGCAATTTGATTGATAAGCTGCAAGCAGGCCGAAGAAATATCAAGATGAAGAATTCCACTGTTATGAGCCCATATAAGTACTTCTCGTACACCCAACGCTTCCGCTTGCAGTGCCGATTCAGCTCTTGCTTTTATCTGTCTACGTATAATCTCCTTACCTGTGCAGTCATATGCCACCCAGCCTACGGCCGCCTCATAATTCTGCCCCCAGCTAGCATCCACCTTAACCCGTACCACCTCGCATTTCCCTTGTGTGCTTATGACTCTTACCGGATTCCCCTCTCGTATCTCCGCTAGTATAGATGTAGACAATTCCTCATGTCCCTCTCTTATAATCCAATGCATATCTTTTCCTTCGACATGATCGCTCAAGATCCGTACATTTTCATTAACAGACTTGTATAAACAATTAGCGAGAATCTGCGGATTCGTTGTCATACCTTTAAAGATTATATTATTTCTTATATTCCATAGACCCCACAAGATCGCCACAAAAATGATCACACTCCTTTCCCCTTCTTTTCTACTATAAAGATATCGGATCCAGTCAATAATCCAATCCGTGATATTTATTGTCCCTGCATTCTCGACTCTAATTCCAAGCTCCGATCCTGCCCAAATCCTGCTTGATATCTCGCAGTCTCTGAACAAATGTTCTGCCGATTCAACTTTTCTACGATCTTCACCACACATGCAGCAAAAAGAATCTATCGCCAGTTTGCGCTTTTCGAACTCCACTCCAATGGGTAATGTGTTGGTAAGGATCTTCCATACGAGAATTTTCCATATTCTTGGAACCAGTAGGTGCCACAATTTTTTCTTGCAAAACTCTCTACCCCTGTCCCCAATCCTGTTTTTATCCTTGTATGAGCCTCTCCTTTCCATAAAGCCTCCAAAAATCAATCCGTAACCACTCTTAACTGTGTATACCCCATCCTTTGTGAGTGGCTAGAAAATCTCATCCTTCGTCCTTAAGTCACATAAAAGAATGGCAAGGATCCGTGTCGCATATCATCTGTAAACAAAGATCGCACAAAAGGCTCATTCCACTTATGCCCTTCCTGCAACAGTTGACGTACTTGTAAATTTGCCAACTGAACATTTTCAATGTCCAAGAAAAGGTCCCTTGGTTCGGGGCATCGACCCCCACCCATTTAGAAATCTAAACATTCAAGTTTGACTCAGACCCCGATTTCCACTCCGTGTTCTCCATAACTACCTCAAGCCCATAAAGAATGCTTCGAACACCCCACGATGTGCCTGTGTCCTTAATTGGTTTCATTCCATCCATAAAAACATTCCCTCCGTCCAAACACCTTTTTTCTAAAAATCTTACAGAAAAGTGATGATTCCCCCGAAACTAATCTCCACCCATGCTTTGCCAGTAAAGCTTGATTAAGACACTCAACATTTCAAATTCCTAATCCTCCCGCACTCTTTGGTAAGCTTAGAAATTTTTTACTACACCAGGGAACATTTTTTCCTAATCTACATCCCATCCACAAAAATTGTGCCAAAAGAGAATTAATCTTTTTAGCCACACTTACCGGTATTTTGAAAACCGATAGAAAGTAATTTGAGAGATTGGAGAGAACCGATGAGATTAGGGTAAGCCCTTCTGCCGGTGATAGAAAAATTCCATTCCATGACGAGATTCTTTTTGTGACATGCTCTATAAGTGCTTTAAAAATGTCTTGCTTTGACTCTTCAAATTCCGCCGGGATACCGAGGTATTTACCAATACCTTTATTCTTTTTAATATTCAACGCTCTCATAGTCTGTCACACTTTAGCCAGGTATTAGGACTAAAGACAATTCCTGACTTCTCCCAATTTAGCCTTTTCCCCGAGGCTTCACAGTACTCCATAAGGAGTTCCATAAGTTGCTTAGCCGTTTCCCCTTTATCATGAAAAAAGAAAACCGAGTCATCCGCAAAGAAGAGATGAGTGAGCTGTCTAACTCCCCTACACAATTGAATCCCATGAATCAGCCTCAATTCTTGTGCATGTTCAATATTCCTAGAAAGCACCTCCATGCAAAGAATAAAGAGGTATGGTGACAAAGGGTCGCCTTGTCGTAGCCCACATTGTGGCTTGAACTGGGGTAGGGGCACCCTATTGAAAAGGATCTCATAGCTAACTGAAGTAACACAACTCATGATGAGAATTACCAACTTATGTGGGAAGCCAAATTTAACAAGAACCGCCTCAAGAAAATCCCACCTAATCCTATCATAAGCCTTACTCATATCAGCTTTAAACGCACAACATCCATATCTCCCTTTTTTATACTTAGCTATATTGTGAATTGCTTCATGCGCCAGTAAGATATTATCACTAATATTCCGCCCTAGTAAGAAAGCATTTTGAGTTTCACTCACCAGAGAACCCATTACCTTGGACATTCGATTAGCTATGCATTTTGTTACAACCCGCATTAACACATTGCATAAACTTATAGGACGGTAATCCGAAACCCCTTCTAGATTTTCCGTCTTTGGAATGAGTGTGATGAAAGTTCTATTAATCTCTCGTAGGACCCTACCCGAATTTAAGATGGATAACACCGCTTTTGTAAAATCCCCTTTGATCGTAGACCAACATTTATGATAGAAAATTGTTGGAATTCCATCTGGCCCCGGGGCTTTGAGAGGCCCCATTTGAAAAACAACACTACGTACCTCTTTAGCCGTGAAAAGCCTGGCTAAGCGATCCGTTTCATCTTGTGTAACTCGGGCTTTCAGATGTTTGAGAACATTTCTAAAGGCATTCCTGTCCCTTGTCTCCATATTATCCCTGGATGACATTCATCTATATGACTTGTTTTATTATTTAAGACGGATATGTCCATATTAATCAAGAGTTTGTGTAAATTTTAACATTCGTACGATGTCGAAGTATTGTTTAGCTTAAGGTTAATTTTGTAACGTCAAAGGTTCAAACGCTTGAGCTACTCGTTCTATGAGAGTATAATTTATTCGGTTAATCTAAATCAAGCATAAAAACTGAGTCGCATGTGTATATTTGAATGATTTGCTATACTATTGCTCAACCCCAAAAAAAAATTTGCAAATGAGGGTTGTGTTGAAACGATTATTAGAGAATGGATCCACGTTAAATCAGGAGCAAAGTCGTTACTTCAAGTAGAGAAGTAGTGACTTTCCTCTATACATACTCGTACAAAACAACATAGACTTGGAGAAAGTAGATAGTAATTCAAAAGTTAGAAGTGGACACAAAGTTGAAAGCTACAAAATCAGCTACTTGTCGATTTCGGGTTCAATATCCATCCAAACACAGGGTAGAGTAACGTGTTCGAATGAAATTACACCATTCTCCTCTTGTTAGAGTATAAAATCGATCTTGTAACTTCAACCATTAGTTTAAACTTTTAGTTGACATGATTTCTCGACATGGTATTAGAGTCATGTGACCCAAAAGTCACGGGTTTAAATTTCAATGCCTCTCATTTCTAAAGTGAAATATTAAACAATAGGTATTGGGAGGCAAAATAGAATTTGGAATTACAACCCTCTTGACATTTCTTAAGTGCATTTGGATTAGCAGCTCTTTTATTATAAATATATACTTGGAGAAATAAAGTATACACTCACATTATTATGTAAGGTCTCGTAGTTTATTACCCCCTTTCATTCACCCGAATTATATCATACTATCATAGTGAACGAGGGAGAATAGTGGTAAACGACCTCTTTTAAAATTTGTCTCAAGCCACATACATCACAATTATGCATAATTTATTTTTACACTACTTAGGAAGATTTGTAGATATGAATCTCGAATACCAAACCCTTATATCTAAAGTCTTAAAAACAGATTTATTTAATAACTAGTATCTTTTTATTTAAAACAGATAAATGGATAATTGAATATATATATATATATATATATATATATATATATATATATATATATATATATATATATATATAAATAGGATCCTGTGCGAACCTAAAGTTCGGTGCGAACTAAAAATCCCAACCCCTTACTCAATCAGATTTAGACACTCCCGTCATTTTCCTTTCTCCCACTAAAACTCACTCTCACTCTCTCTCATAACTAACGACGACGGCGACGGATCTTCGTCTTCTCTGCGACGGTGACGGCTCTACGTCTGCTCTGCGACGGTGACGACATATCTTTCTTCGATCCTTACTGTATGTTTCCCCCTTTTGCAACCCTAATTTTTCCCGATTTTCATTGTTCAACTGCAGTTGTGATTATTTTTCCCTTTTTCATTATTATAATAATGTTAAATTTTCATTTTCACAAGCTATTAGTTGGTACAACTGTTCAATCCTTTATTGCTGTGCATTTGTTGATACAATTTTAGTTCCGATTATTTTTCGAAATCGATTATGCGGAACCTAGGTAGTGAAAGCCTGAGTTTATCTTGTCAAGCTACATAGAATCCTTTATGTTGTCGTATACACTCATTCGTTATGCTAGATACACCCTATTAACTTGTATATTTCCTTAGATTTCATCTCATTCTCTCGTATTTTTGTCTTGGGGTACGTAGATACGGTTTGAAATGCTTTTAGAAACACACCTTCAAATGGCTATATACACTTTACTTTGTCATTGTTAGACATTGTTTACAATGTTGATTTTTGCCTTACTTTTCTTTTTCATTTGTTTTTTGTATTCCCATCATTTGTGAGAAAATATTGGCCACCATGGACAATGTAATTTACCTTTGACTCAATGAACCAAAACCAAAAGCGTCGTCTATATACAAACCCCGCAATTTATTTGCTCACCCTAGATACAATCCTTCACATAGGTATATACACTCAATTCTCAAGCTAGATACACCCCTGTTAACTTTTGTTTGGGTTGCTAGATACAGTTTGAAATGCTTCTAGAAACACACATTTAGGTGGCTATATACACTTTTTAGTCCATTTTTTATATTCGTCGCTTACACACATTTTCGTAATTTTTTGTGTCACTAATAGTTCTATTTTCAGTTGTTTCATATCCAAGTATGGCAACTTGGTGCAATGGTTGTGTTGTCAATCTTCTTGATGAGGATCAACAGTCGTTTCGTGCCCTTTATGTCAGTGAGAAACAATCAGCTATGGGTTTCTGTTTTTCTCCGTTAAGGACGTTATAGTGACTGGCCGTCACTATCAAGCATATGATTCTGTGTTTAATAATCAAGATCTTATGCATAAAATCTTCTCTAAAATTGATCTTCATGAAGATAAAGCACATATGGCGCTCGTATGTCAAAATTGGGCTCAACTGTTTCTGATACACCCAAGTGCACCTGGTGTTAGCATGGCTTATTGGCTTACTGTAGACATAAATGATGTGAATGGTGTTCGCATTATTATTCGTAGGGGTCCTAGAATAGTCTTCCAAACATGCAAATGTTTCTTAACGGAGGATATGATTGCCAAATTCTTAGTGCATTTTCAAAAGCAAAAAATCCATCTCGTAGTACTCATCTTACCTGTTCTTGATGATGTTGCACGCGCCAAAGTGAATGAGTCGTTGCATGCTTTAGCTGCTTCTAGTGAGGAACGAGATAGAGCCATTGGCATTCTTTGCGGACTTACTAGTCACTCGTGACAACATATCCTTTCTTGATTTACCTTTGATGTTGTATATATAGCTCATGTGTTGCCACTTTTTGTAATTAGGGTTTTGCATGTTTAGGTTTTAATGTGGCCCTTTAGGTAGTCATCTACTTGTTTATTAATTATAATCGATGTCTTCATCAACCTTCTTAGTTTAACATTTTGGATAATATTAAATTTAATGTAATCCCTGTACTTTATTTTCAATATGGAATGGTTCACTTTTTCTATGAACTTGTTATGTATTTCCAAATGCAATGTTCTTTACTTATGAGTTTCATTGACTTTTACATCTGTTATACTTCCTTCTGTTGTTACAATTTTATTTTGTTACATTTTTTAGGATACCCTGCCCCCCTACTTTTCTTTTTGTATTCTGCCGCTCTTAACTAGATACATTTTGTTGATGTTGCTAGACACACACCTTCACCTAGCTAGATACACTTTCTCCCCTCTCTATTACTAACGAGTTCCGCTTTAGTTAATAACTAGGTACACATCTTTAATCAGCTGCATACACTGTTTTAGATCTGGCAGATACACACCCATAAGATAAAGTTGGCTAGATAACCTTTCTCTATTGATTTGTTTTAAGATACATACACTTTGTGAAGTCACTAGTTACACATCTTGGTGCTACATACACTGTTTTGCCAGCTAGATAGACTTACCTTAGTTCTGAGATACATGACTTTTGGCAGTTACATACACTTTTCTAAACTGCTAGACACACATATTTAATTAGCTACATACACTGTTTGAATGTGCTAGCTACACAACCACAAGATAACGCAATATTAAGATAAACTTGGCTAGATAGCCTTTACTCTGTTTATTTTTTTCAAGATATATATACTGTTTTGAGCTGCTAGTTACACGACTTTGGGCATTTACATACACTGTTTTTGATCTGATAGATATAGACCTTCAAGACAAAGTTGGCTAGATATCCTTTACCCTGTTGATCTGTTTTAAGATACATACACTTTGTCGAGTCACTAGTTACACATCTTGACACTGCTACATACACTGTTGTTCTTAGTTAAGAGATACACGACTTTTGGCAGTTACATACACTTATCTAAACTGCTAGACACACATATTTGATCAGCTACATACATTGTC
Source organism: Silene latifolia (assembly GCF_048544455.1). Lineage (NCBI taxonomy): Eukaryota > Viridiplantae > Streptophyta > Magnoliopsida > Caryophyllales > Caryophyllaceae > Silene > Silene latifolia. Next base: position 60,188,981 of record NC_133529.1, on the reverse strand, counting down.
TTAATGTGCTAGATATACAACTACAAGATAAAGCAATATAATATGGAGATAGAAGATAAACTTGGCTATTTATCTTTTACCTTGTTTTATCTGTTTGGAGGTATATACATTGTTTTGAGCTGCTAGTTACACATCTTAGGGAAGCTACATATAAGGTAAAGAAAGTAGTTGTCGGGTTCACGACTTTGGGCATTCCCATACACTTTCCTACAACACTAATCTCTTGTTTTACATATACAGAAATGATGGATTTAACGATCAGCAATCATGGTGCGAGTACAAGCAAAGAACAAGCTATTATGCGAGGCAAAACTATGTAAGAGAACCACTAAAAGGAAGATAAATGATGATGATGGTGGTGGACATTGTTTTCTACGTACTCGTATGTCTCCTAAAATGCTGATGTCATTTATCAACAGTGGTTTAAGTGAGAAACAAGTATCTGATATTAAAGACATGGGATTTGGTGGCCTTCTCACTCTTAAGACAGATATGGTGCCGGGTGCTCTTGGTCATTGGCTTGTTACCCGTTTTAATTCTGCGTCTTGCTCTTATATGAAAGGTCAGTTTCATATAACAGATGAAGATATTCATTTGACGACCGGTATTCCAATCAGTGGAAATGAAGTCCAAATAGCTTCCTTAAATGATAAAGATAAGGATTTTCTTGAATTGAAGAGTAGTTGGATGAAACAATTTGATAAAGAACTGGCACACGTGGAGACTAAGGACATCCTTAGTCCGCTTATCACGCAAAAGGAGGGCGGGGAGCGATTTAAAAGGAACTTCATTGTATTTGTTGTTTCTACTTTTCTTATGGGTGTAAAGGGGACCCTTGCAAGTCTTCGAGTCCTGAAATGTCTTAAGGATGTTTCATCTGTTCAAATGTTAAACTGGAGTGGGTTTACCGTAAAACAGTTTATTGAAAGTGTTGACTCGTGGAGAAGTTCGAAGAATGATTGGTTTGGAGGTCCCATCATGGTTTTTGTCTTTTGTTATTTAGATAGGGTGTCCTACAAGTTTTTCTCAGTTCCTCGTGTCTTCCCCACGCTAGCAAATTGGACAAAAGTTAAAATTTCAGAGAGGCTTAAGATTGAGATGCAAGATGGGTTTGGAACAGAGCCGTTCTTCCTCGGATTGTCAAGGGTGTAGTTAAGGAGATAAGTTTCATTGTTCCATCAGCGGTGCTGAGTATTCTAATCAAAGAAAAACAGAGTCCAGTGATGAACTCAAGGCTTCCTCAAAGGCTGGTCGACCGATACTAAGCGGATAAATGCTATCAAGGTTACGCGAGAATCGCAACTATTCTTGCAGATTCTTATGCAATGTTCACAAATTCTTTGGAAGCAACCAAAGTTGTTCACCCTGACTCTAAACTTTTACAACATCTAGCTTTAATGGATGAAGCTCTTGGTGCATCTTTGTCCTTCATCACAACCAACGGATGACACTTTGAAAAGATAAAGAAAAGGAAGCAGTTTCTAATGAAGATGAACATGACAAATCAAATCTAATCCATGGTCTAAGCTAAATGGCAAGTCATTTGAATCAAGATGAGTTGTGGGCAGCTTGTTGTAAAATTAGAAACTGCCTTGGGAAAACGGTCGGTTAATGTTCAAAGTAATGTTAACAAGAAAGGGAAATCTACTATCGGTTTCTGCCAGTCACAAGAGGAGTTGTGTGAACCGTTGAATATTGATAAAACAGCTAAAGCTTCAACTTTGTTCCGTCGATCACCAAGGTTTACACACCAGTCCCCTTCATGTAAACTTCAAAGTTCAGAACCACATCAAGTTGTTGAGAAAAAGTTACACGAGGATGGTTTACACATTGCAGACGAACATATGGAGAGTAATGTTCAAGAAATCAAAATCGCTTAACCTTTTCGATTCCAAGACTCCACTCCAGACTTGCCAAAGTCAACTTCTCCTATCCTTCGGACTCTCGATCACAAAAGGACTTGTTTGAACCGCTGAATTTTGAGAAAAGAGCGAGCTTCAACCTCAATCCGTCGATCACCAAGGTTTACACACCACTCCCCATCAGCTTTTACACCACCTTCATTCAAACTACTAAGCTCAGAATCAGAAGATGTTAAAAATATGTGTGATGGTTTACACGTTGTAGATGAAAACGTTGTAAAGAAAGCAAAATCTGCTAACCTTGTGGATTCCATCATGGTGCGTCTGAAGAAAGCAGAATCTGTTCCATCCGAAAAATTGTCTAAGTCAACTTCTCCTATCCTTGTGGAATCTGAGTCACAAAAGGAGGAGTCTGAACCGTTGAATGTTGAGAAAACAAAGACAAGCGGAACCTCATTTCGTCGATCGCCAAGGCTTATACACGACTCCCCACCAGTGTTTACTCCTCCTGTGTGTCCATCACCTGATCCCTTGACCCCAACTGAATTCCCACTAGTTATTAGCTCAGAATCACAAGAAGATGTTTTGCAAAAGATCGTTGATGATGCTTTAAATATAAATGTAAATGTGGAGCCACTTGAAGTTGTACCACTTTTTTCTTTGCCCCCAGATGAACCAACAAGGGCTAAGAGGGTTAGAGTTCAGACAGGAGCTTTTCGATCTCCTTTTCTTCAAAGAAGTATCAGACTTGACGGCAAGGTGAATAAAAATGAGAGAGAAGCACTGGACTATGTATTTTCAGAATTTTCTGATGACAGTTTGTACGGTACTTCAAATTTCTTGCTAGATACATTCCAAACAATTCTTCATTTCATATTTATAGTTAGGTAGATACAGTCATTACTTTTCTTAATTTATTTTCTCATTTCATTTTGATTGAACAATTATGTATGCAGTGAGATCCTGTTCAAAATTGGTACAGACATTTCAGTTACTCGAGCAAATTTGAAGATGCTAGTATCAGGTGATATAGTGCCTAAACAAGTGATACATGCCTGGTGTTGCGTTTTGAATAAATGTGAAACAATTAGAGCACATACTTCACCTTCTAGGTTGTATCTCCCACTGTCTAGTGAAGTAAGTTCTCAAATTGATGACAATTTTACGGGGGCATCTTTGGTAAGTATTTACATTTGCTAACCTTCTTGTATGGTTTTCTGATATAGACATTTTTTAAGAACAAATATTATACATTTGCAGATCTTTGTACCTATAGTTTCTGAGAAGCCATTTGCAATGTGTTTCAACTTCCTAACAAAGAAGTTGGAAATCTTACATTTGATGAGGCCAGAGATGGTAAATTTTGCACCAAGTATTGAGCCTACGGTATCCACATTTCAGCCTACTTGTTTTGTTGATGCTATCATACGATATTAATATTATTTGCATTTTTGAGAAATGTTTGAATTTATATGTCCTATGCAGAAAGACTTTGTTATTAAATGCTTGCTCAAGAAAATGCCGTCTATAGTAGCTGTCCGTGACATGAAGCCAGAGGAGATTATTCTGAGGTCAAATCTTGGTAATGGAAGTGATTCAGGAATTTACCTCAAGCGGTTGTTGGAGAAATACAAAGGAGAAAGAAGGACTTGTGTGTTGGGACTCCAAGATGTAAGCTTTTCTTTACAATGTTTTTCCCTATTTATTTACTTGTATGTATATGAGTAGTATAAATCAATGTTCCTTGTTTTGTAGAACAACCAAGTTAAGGTTTTTGGTACAAGGGCATGCTATGAGTTGTTGTCTTTTCTTTGGTAATCAAGACTTCCAAAATCTAAGAAAGAATCCGGGAGGTGCCACCAAGGATACCCGTCAATGTCAGTTGTTAGACACAGAAATATTGGCTCGGGTAATCAATGCCCGCAAGGATGACAAGTAATTTCTAAACTTTTATTACATATTTGTTTGATTTTTGTTTTAGAAGTTGTGCTAATTGTATTGGTTTGTAGGTATTTGGATGAAATTATCGTGGCCCTTTGAATGGATGAATGTCTGCAGAAAAGCAATGAAAAGTTTGCAAAATCGTCAATGGATAAGGGATACGGTTAGTATATAAACATTTTTCATTTAATCGACCAGATAGGTGATCAAAATTTTGTAACAATATTTACATTTGTAGGTGATTGACATGTTTGGTGTGATGTGTACATATAATCGACCAGATATTCTGTACTTGCCTTCAACAGTGAGGGTATGTATCTAAGTAGTACATTTTGAATTTACTTTTTACTTTTCCCTTTTTTACTTCATTTTTGTGAGGAATAATATGTCATCTCAACTATGTTCCAAAAGAAAAAACAGATGTCATATATTTGTTAGTATAGTTTATTAACTTATTTTTTTAATTTGTCAGTATGCTAAGCCACAATTAAAGGTTAACGAGGTAAACTTTGTTTGGTGCCCTCATCTTAAGATGCACTACATGCCAAAAGATGGAGCTACTATTGAGAAGGTAAAGTTACTAATGTCCAAACTGTGATAATATATGCATAAAATACTAATTACCATGCATATCCTAGTTACTTACCTATGTAAATCATTTTGCTTTTATGTAGGTTTTTTTCACAATCGGCAAAGATGGTAACCATTGGTTAGCTTGTGTGTCTGATCTCAAGGAGGAGAAGAACTACATTTTGGACTCTCTCGGAAATATAAGAAAAATGATAAGAAAGTCATGGAGGAATATAATACTTATGTGGAGGATATTGTATGGTCGCCATTTTTTATTTTAATTCGATCTAGAAGTCACAATCTAAGATATTCATACAAGTATTTTTGTTGATTGTTTGTTGTTCACAGATAGTCAATGTTGCAAATCAAATACCGAGCACCAATGGTTACAAGCGCGTCAAGGCCATCGCTTGTTTCCCTACAAGTGAAGGATGTCCCTCAAAGAACCAAACATGTTAGTTTGTTATATATTTTTGTGTTATTTTTTGCTTAATGTTAATTATTTTAATATCATTTTCAATATCATATGTTGCTTGAATAGTTTTGACTGCGGAGTATATGTCATGAAGTTTCTGGAAGGTGCAATGTTCAATCTGATTTGTGGACGGACAAGAAACATTACAAAGTGAGTTTAATGGACTTGATAATTCATATATGTTTTATCTTAAATTTTCTGCCATTTTATCTTAAAATTCTGTCATTTCTGTCCCATGTTTTAAGAGATTCGGCCAGCTTTACATTACCTGTTGTAGACGGACTGTAATGATACCCTAAATGCACCCATGCTAAACCGTTATGTGGGAAATGCACCCTGTCTTTAAGAAAAGCACATTAGCGTTAATACACTCAGGGAAGAATTATGGGAACAACTTGAATATCCCTAGTCCAGTCAACAGAATCACTAACAATGAAGACTGCTTGGACCCTGGTGGAGGATATGTACTTCTTTCGGGCTGCCATTTTATCTTAATTTTCTGCCTTTTTTTTTTGTTTTGCAGGACTTGATTGCTTATCGTCGACAAATTATGTTGCAGCTGATAAAATGGGAGAAAAACATTTCTCAGGTATCCTTTTTCTGTATTTTTATATGTTTGATTTGTCATCTTAGGAGTCGTTCAGGTTGGTACAGTTTTTTTAATTGCTAGATACACTCCTTCAGGTTGCTACATACACTTTTTAAACTAAAAAAAAAATCAAAAACTTGAACAAGGGGTAGTTTAGTCATATTAGGTGCAGTAGCAGAATTAGGATTTCGTAGTCAATATTTTTTCATTGTTCAGAGAGATGATCTCCCATGATAGTCTCTCGTTTCGCGTTATGCTGCTTGTAAGTTATAAGTCTTAATTCCGTTAGTCTACTGAAAGACGTATCACGTTTGAATTATTGTGTCGGAATGCTGTAATTAATTTAATGGTCAACTGAAAGGAAGAAACAGTAGGAAGGAAAAGACTAAAACTTCAATCATGAGGTGATGAGAAAAAGAGGGAAGAGTGTGAACCTTGCGGTTTTCTGAGATGCCTACTGTCAGCCAGCAATTGCGATTATGTTTTTTTTAGTTGTAATATTTATAAATTAAATATGAAGTTCCGTTAGTCTACTGAAAGACGTATCACTTTTTTGAACCGCTAGATACACTCGTTAATATGGCTGCATACACTATAGTCTGTCACTACATACACCTTACACTTCCATATGTTGCTTTAAAATAATTCAACCTCATGTCATTCTTTTTTTAATCTCCAGGCGATTTTTCACAATGGTTGATGATGAAGATTATTGGATTATTTTTTTTAATCAAGCCTCATTTCAAAGGATTCGGCATCAGTTCAAATTTTTATTTTTCTTGCAAGAGTGGTTGTACTTTGAAGAGGTTGATTAAGTCGGGGTGACTTTTGTCTAGTATTTCACATTTTTTAGTTTCCTTGTGCTGTTTGTATCCTTTCAAAGGAAATAACTTGGAACATCTGTGGTCAACTAGATACACTTGTTTAGACTGCTAGCTACACTTGTTTGTACTGCTAGATACACTCCTTCATTATTTTTAGAAAAGGATGTTCGATACAAACGCCATCTTTGTAGGAGAATTCAGAACTTTTTGTCCATTTTTCCATCTAAGAATATGAAAAATTTAAGACTAAATTTATATAACAGAGATGATGTGTTTTCCTAGTTTATATAAACAAGTATACAATGACGCATTGTGACCATACACTTTTTCGGACTGGTAGTTACATTCCACGAGTCCATAATAAAGAAAAAAAATGATTTGGTTGGAGTAATTTGATGTTCAAGAGTTCATTGTGACCATACACTTTTCCGGCTAATTGAAATTCTATTATTAGTATTAAATTATCATACTTGACACTTTTGATCAAGTTGTCTATAAAATCGAAGTAACGAGAATGAGGAAAACTTACTATAATGCTTGACACTTAATAACAAATAAACAACACAAAAATTGAAGAAATTTGAAATGTAGTACTCCGTAATAGTTTTGCATAACATGCAACAAACAAAGGATAATTACTAATTACCGATCAAAATGTGGATTGTAGCCCATCTTTGAAGTTATAAAATATAACCAACATTATAAAAAGTGCAGTACAAATTAATAATCCGGAAAGTAATTGCGGATTTCAAAACGAATATCACTGAAAACATCATTATCACCTTCAACCCAATCCACCGGGTCGTTTTCCCATGCAAGCGGAACTGTCCCGAACTCAAAGGAAGGCCCCTGAGCATACAAATATGCCACCAGTCCCAAATCATCTCTATTAGCAACCCATAAATATGGTCTTGACGGAGGTTTAACGTTTTCAAACCACCACCTTGAAGCTTCAATATTAGAAAAAGCGCGCTCCAGTTTGCGTGCTTGACGGAAGCATTCGCGCTCATCTCCCGCTCCAAACTCAATCATTGCATGTCCCTTGAACGACCCATTTGAAGAAATAGCCGGGTGGATAGCTTGAACTAAATTTAATCCAGCACCCCGAATAACTTCTACTAATCTGTCAAGATCATATGAGAGAGTTTCCTTTCCAAACCCATCTCTTGTGCTTGGCAAATTATAAAGAATACACATCACAGGTTTGACGTACGATATTTCGGAATGGCGTCCGAAACTTTCTATTTTATCATAGGATGCATCAGATTCATAGGATGCATCAGATTCATAGGATGCATCAGATTCATAGGATGCATCAGATTCATAGGATGCATCGAGACATAATTAGGGGATGATTGAGTATGCGATTATGGAAAGTTATTTGGTGTAGTTTCAAAGATAGATTAAGTTTGAAGTTTTTTGAAACAAACACATGAAAACCTATTTATATAGAAATAATTAAAGCAGATGCAATGCATCCGATGAATCTGATGCATAGAAACGTTTGGTGCATTCTATGAATCTGATGCACAGAAATAATCTGATTCATAGGATGAATGTTTTGGTGTGAACGAATTAAGTTTGAATTTTTTTGAACGAATGAATGTTTTTTTGAACGAATGAATGTTCTTTTATAAAGGTCAACCAAAAAGAATCCAAAAAGAATTGACACAAATTCTTACTTAAGACGGGCACTATCCGTCTTAAGTTGTAGACGGATACCATTTTGTGAGACAAAATGCGCAAATAGAGGATAGTGGGAGGCACATGGGGGTGCCCCCACTTGTCCCCCATATTCGTTTTGTGAGTGTAACTACCCGCCTTAAGATTCGACCCGTCTTAAGCAAGACCTACTCATTTTTAAAATAAAGAACTTAATCTTCAATTTGTATTTATATTTTATTTTTAATTATGTGTATCACACCTCGACTTTTGAGGGTACACAATAAAAGTTTGTATAATAATAGAGAAGCAAAGTGTTTGAACAGTGTTCCGGGTGTAATTCCAGAGCAGTTATTTGTTACCACCCGTGCTTGTAGAATGACGTCTTTGACTGAATCCTCCTTTCGGTCTCCTGAAACGATGAACAAACTGAGGGCTCGGCTTTGGACCGAGCGAACTCACTCCGACGCTCAAGTCAGTAAACTTAACGGGATAAGTTGTTGTTACTTAGCGAAGTATATATTGTAGAGAGATAAGGAAGATATTACCAGATGAATAGTGATTCTTAGGTTAAATTGTGGATCCTCTCCTCAATGAGGGTTGAGGAGTATTTATAGACTTTCACCTTTTGTCACGTAGTGGCCAAGTGGCCAAGTGGCTAGCAGGTGGAAAGACTGATGTACCCTCGGCCGAGGGACCCATGGCAGGCCGGCGGGCCCTGATGACTCGCCGCCGAGGGGTCTTGGATATGAGTTCGCGGATATGTGCCCCGGCTGGCTAGTTGTCCTAGCCGAGGCACAAGAGACAGGCCGACAGGCTGCGTCGGTTAGGCTGTCTAAGTCGTTGACTTGCTTGTGGATATCTTTGACCTTGCTCAATATGTTGACTCGGTCAGCGGGTGCAGAATATGCCCCATCAATTTGCCCCCAGCGTAGTCTATGCCGTGGTATGGGCTCCGATGTATGCTGAGCGTATATTCTGCGTAAGACAAAATTTTCTGCCCCGACTTCTTCTACCTCGGCTTGGTTCTGCTTAGGCCGTACCATATCCCCCCTCCACATGGATGTGTAATGGACATCAGATGTGGAAAAGAAAGTGGTGCTGGCCGAGACCGAGGTTGTGAGTGCCGTGTGCTTTTGATTGCCCCCGGGCGGTGCTGACAAGCTTGGTTGATCATGTGGCCGGGTGAGAACAGATACTTAGGAATTTGTTGAGGAAGATGAATAGGCAGAGAGATATGAAGGGGCGTGTTGAAGACGCTTGGTCACTGTTGCATTGATTGACGTTCAACTGTTGCAACGATATACATTCCGCGGTTGCATGTCTGACACGTGTCTGTTCGCTGATTGGCTGACATTTCGTGGGCTGTGCCCTGATTGGTCCTTCTTCATGGGCTTTCCCTTATAAATAGGGCAGTTAGTCCCTGAAATTGGCCACCAATTTCACTTTCTCTAAAATTTTCTTCTCTCTAAACTTCCGAGGGCTTCTTTCTCTTCTAATCTTCAAAGTCGTTACTTCGGCTAGTGCTTTTCTTCAAGGTAAACAAACAAATTTTTCTCAATCTCTTATTTTGTTAAGTAATTGTTGCTACCATGTCTTCTGCTGATGCCGGACCTAGTAACCGTGCGCCGGGGGGTTCCCCGTCGCGTCTTGATGAGGAGGAGATACTAGACGCCGTCCCGATAAGGTCTGGGGGCCCTAGGTCTCCTTCTCCCGAAGTTGATCCAAAAGCTTTGGAGGGTTGGGAGGTTGATGATGATGTTGATGATGACGATGATGATGCTGAAAGGGCTCGTCCTAATGAGGGGAGGCAGTACATCATGGATCACGGCGACCCTTGTAAGGTCTACCCTGACCGTGCTTGGACCCATAAGTTCGCCAGCTGTTCCGGCGAAACACTTTTCGAGGGCCATTTCTACTTCGGCAGGGGGTACAAAATTGTTATCCCTGAGGAGGGTCAGGCCGTCTGTTGCCCTCCCCCGGGTTGCACCGGCGTATACATCCGGCACCTGGAGTACGGGCTCCGGTTTCCGCTGAATGATTACGTTATGGCCATCATTAGAGCCATGAACGTCGCCGTGGCCCAGCTGCACCCGTTGGCTATTAGAACCGTAGTCGGCTTTGTCTGGCTCTGTCTCTTCAAGGGGGAGGTCCCAACGGTTAATTTATTCCGTCGGCTTCACCACCTTCGGCCGTCATTTCCTGGCCGCGTCGGATGGTACAGCGTGCAAATGGAGCCGGGTTACGTCTCCGTTGATAAGCTTTCCTCCTGCAAGGACTGGAAAGATCGGTGGGTGTATGTTGAGGTGCCGGATGACTATCCGCTGCCCCGGTCCTTCCAAGGACCAAGTTAATTTGCGGTGCGAGACTAAGGCGGGGCATGACAAATGGGTCACCCGGAGTAAGCTTAAGATGGACGCCAAAAAGGTCCCTCTTAATGCGGATGAGAAGCTGGCGATGAGGCTTTTTGAGGCGGACAAGAGTGGGGCGCCGAAAAGATGGATTCCCCCAACGCAGATCTTTCTTCAGGATGAGCTGCTCTGCCATGTCGGCCTCATACCGGCCCTAGCACAGGGTGAGTGGGGTCGGTGTGAGGCCCATCTCTGCTCTCAATGTTTCTGTTTTTTGAATTTTGATTTATTTCTTCTATTTAACTCTTGCTTTGTTTCCTTTGCAGACCACTTTGGACCGGACCTGTCTGAGGATATCCTCCGGAGAATGGGGCTTGCCAAGGACAAGACCGTTGCTGATTTGCATCCTAAGGCTTTAGCCCGTGATCGCAGAACGTCGCCGAATGATCTCATGGATCAGCAGCTGAAAGGCTTGAATGTGGAGGCGGCCCAGGCGAAGGTTGCTAGTAACATGCCGCGCCGAACGCGGAAAACAAAGTCTTCGGCGGCGACGGCGTCGACATCAGTTCCACCTCCCATCCCTTCAGTCCAGAAGGAGACGGTGGTGATCGTTGATATCACCAATGGGGGGGACTCCGATGCGGAGGGGTCTCCCCTTGTCCGTAAGAGGAAAGAGCCTGCTCCTGCCGCTAATGCTGCTGCTGCTGCCGGCAAGGAAATGCGTCCTCCGACCAAGAAGGCCAAGCATGGTACAGATCTATCCTGTGACTCAGACTTAGCCGGTTCATTAGGCGTTCCTGATGACAGGCTCTCCGGTATGTCCATGTATGTTGACACGGATGCTTTAATTGAATTTTTTGTAGATCAACCGCTGCCGTCTACCGGTCACACTATTGAACGGCGTGCCGAGAAGAAAACTGCACAGGCAAGTGGTCAAGATGCCACCGTTGTCACCTCCTTCCCGAAGCTTACCCCCCTTCAGATTAAGTCGGAGGGCCTAAGTTTGGCCAGGTTGCTGTCGAAGTGGGTTGATACGGCCGGTGCTCTTATTGTGGAGCAAGAGAAGGCCATTGCTGAAGCTGCCCCACAGCTCGAGCGGCTCAGGCTCGAACTCGACGCTGCGAACAAAGAAACCGAGAGGGCCAAGGCTGAGGCTGAGGAGGCAGTCCGTGCTGAGAGAAAACTCAGGGAGGACGCTGAAAAGGAGGTCCTTGCTGAGAGAGCCAAGGCCGAGGCTGCGGCGGCTGAAGCTGCTAAGCTGCTGGAGGGGCGTGACCTCGTTCAGAAGCACGCCGACCTTTACCGTACGCAGAGGGACGAATGGAGGGGCATGTTTCAGGCCCAGGGGAAGGTGGTTCGGAACAAGGATGCTATCATCGCCCAAAGGGAGGAGGACATTGAGACGCTCCAAACCGTTATCCTCCCTAACATGTGCGCCCAATACCGGGACCTGGCCGAAGAAGCTGCCAGGGAAGTGATTGGGGAGCTCTTCCCTCTTGATGGCTCCTTTCCGTGGGACAAATTTGATGAGCTGTTTGATGACAAGCTCGAAGCTAAGGAGAAAGCCGCGGAGGAGAAGGCCAAGGAGGAGGTAAGGGTGAAGAAGGAGGAAGAGGTGGCCGCGGAGAAGGCAGCCCTTGCTGAGAAGACTAAGGCGGCCAAGGAGGAAGCCGAGAGGATGAAGGCAGCTGAGGCCGCCAAGAAAGCCGAGGCCGAGGTCGAGAAAGCCGAGACCGCCAAGACAGCTTTCACGGGTCGCCCATCAAAGATGATGCTGCTAACGCTGCTGATGGCAAGCAGCAACAGGCATAGGGAGACGGGCGGTCGTCACCAGGCTCACCCGGCGTCTCGGATAGCTGCAGCTGTTCGGGAGCTAATTATTAAGCCTTTCCTCCCTGCCATCTTTTGGCGCTTCAAATGATATGTCTGTAACCTTTTGCTTTTCCTTGTTTTTGTAAAACTTTGGTAGGTTGCGTTTTGGCTTATCCCTATGGGGATGGCCGTCGTCTGTATTCTCCTCACTTGTAACCCGTTATCATTTTTAATAAGAGTTTGCTTATTTTGCCTCTGGCTTGGCCGCGGTCTTTTCTTGTCTTCGTCTGAGTTGTCTTCTTACGTTATTAATTGAGCGCTTCTTTTGTTTCTACCTCGGCTTGGCCGGGGCAGTTTAGAATGCGTATCTCAACTGTGTTTAACGTTTTTTTTTTTAAACATGTTAGCGTATCGACCGTTGTGTCCCCTGCCAGGCCTTCGGTTGGCCGAGGCGACTAGGGGTTACGGCGCGACAGCGTTCGTATCTGTCAACTCCGCTGGTAGTGACTGCCGTGGCGTCTACCTCTTGAAGTGACTGCCGTGGCGTCTACCTCTTGGGGTGACTGCCGTGGCGTCTACTTCTTGGGGTGACTGCCGTGGCGTCTATTTCTTGATAGTGACTGCTATGGCGTCTACCTCTTAGAGTGACTGCCGTGGCGTCTACCTCTTGGGGTGATAGTGGCGTCTACTTCTTGGGGTGACTGCCGTGGCGTCTACTTCTTGATAGTGACTGCTGTGGCGTCTACCTCTTGGAGTGACTGCCGTGGCGTCTACCTCTTGGGGTGACTGCCGTGGCGTCTACTTCTTGGGGTGACTGCCGTGGCGTCTACTTCTTGATAGTGACTGCTGTGGCGTCTACCTCTTGGAGTGACTGCCGTGGCGTCTACCTCTTGGGGTGACTGCCGTGGCGTCTACTTCTTGGGGTGACTGCCGTGGCGTCTACTTCTTGATAGTGACTGGGAGGGAAATGAACACTTTGATGGAAAACTTGGACGATTCTTCATTAGATAAAAACATGCGTCGGGGTGCCCACAGTTGTCTTAGGCACCTCCGCCGCTATACAAAGTATTTCCTGTCAGTGTTCCAATGGCTCATCAAAGGCACACCCTCCATGTCTGTCAGCCGGTATGTGCCCGGCCTCATTTCTTCAACCACTTTGTAGGGACCTTCCCAGTTAGCCGTCAGTTGCATCCATGAGGTCGCCCTCTGTTGTAAGGATGGGCTTTTCCCTTTCTCCGACTTCTTTGCCACTTTGAGGGATTGCATGTTGCACCCTCGGCGGATATCCGGATGTTGACCACCTCGTCCTTCTCGTCCCCGGAGACGAGCTTATGCGCTCCCCCCGGTCCGAGACATACATCGTTGTCGGGGCCCGATGGACATCACTGCGTCGGCCTCGCTCAGGGTGACTCGGCCTATGAGAACGTTGTAGGCGGACGAGCCGTCAATGACCACGAACTCGGCTAGGACATTCTTAGCCGCATTCCCCTCGCCGAACATCACCGGCAACGATCGACCCCAGGGGGTACCAGTGCCGGCCCGAAAAATCGTACAACGGATTGGTGCAGGGGCTCAAGTCTTCAACCTTCGGACCGAGGTTGAGAAAGCACTCCCGAACATGATGTTCGTGTAGGCGCTGTGTCAATCGGCACCTCTTGACCAGGTGGTTGGATATGTCCAAGTGGACTACAAGTGGGTCGTTGTGGGGCGATGACTCCTCGTAGTCCCTCTTCCCAATAGTCATATCGGGGACGTTGGAAGCGGGGATCGCTGTTTTGGGCACAAAGTTGATGGCCTGATCTGACTCGTTCAGGTGCGTTTGTGCCCATGAGCGGACCCACCGTTCTCGTTGTCCCCGATGACAACATGGATCACTCCTATCCGTTCAAAGACGGATTTCTTATTTGAACCGCCGCATCGATCTTTTGGCCTTTGGCAACATACTTGCCGACGCTCCCCTTCCGGATCGGCTCTTCAATGGCATTCTTCGAGATGCGGCGATTGTCGATAAGGTGACCGGTGTGGCCGTGGTACTCACAAGATCGCTCGTGTCACCGTCCCCCTTTGGCTTGGGGGGCCTTTCCCACTTCTGGCCCTCGTTCTTGCTCAGGGCGAAGACCTCGGCGGCAGATACGACCAGGGGGTGTGATCATTGTACCGCTTTTGGTGGTACAGTCCCGAACTCCCCCCGGCGCCCGCCGAGTTCTCGTTTTCATGGACTGTCGTCGACCGTGACCTATTATTGTCACGGCGTCCTTCATCCGGGTTGTCCTCCCGGCGGCTCATTCTCTCTGAGTGCCCGGCCTCGCTAGGGCCTACCCAGGTTTTGTGGTAGTCCTCCACCTTTATGGCTTGATCGGCCATCTTCCTGGCGGACTCCAGGTTCAGGCCGCCGCACTTGATGAGCTCATTTTTTAAGTCTCCTCTCGGGAGGCCTTTCATCAGCGCGAAGGCCGCCAGTTCGCTGTTCAGCTCACGAATTTGCTGAACCTTGGCGTCGAACCTCTTCACATAACTCCGGAGAGATTCGCCTCCCTCCTGTCTGATAGTCAGGAGGTCCGATGTCTCAACGGCCCTCCTCTTATTGCAAGAATACTGGGCTAAAAATGTGTCCCTTAGGTCGGCATAACAAAGATATCGACCCATCGGGTAGCCCCTTGTACCAACTTTGTGCCATCCCATGCAGGGTTGTTGGGAAGACTCGGCACCAAACCTCATCAGGTTGCTCCCAAACCGACATGTAAGACTCGAAAGCCTCGGTGTGGTCGGTTGGGTCGCCTTCTCCTTTGTATGATATGGGTGGCAACTTTAGCTTAGTTGGCACCGGGGTCTCTAGGACGTAGGCACTGAGGGGCTGTCTGACCACGTGTCGAACGACATGCGGCGATCGGCTCCTCGCATCCCTAGTCCGGCTCCTCTCCCCGTGGCGGGAAGGGCTTCTTCTCCGACTCTGGTGAGTCGGGCTTCTTCTCCGACTCTGGTGAGTCGGACTTCTTCTCCGACTCTGGTGAATCGGACTTCTTTCACTCCTCTGGGGCGTGCCTCGTCGGTGCTGCGGTGACGCCGTCCTCCCGCGAGTGCGGGAAGGACTCAGGTCTACCACTAGCGCTCTGGGCTCCCCCGGCGTCTTGACAGGGTCAGCTTCCCCTAGTGCTCCGTTCAAGTTTCTCGGAGTCACATTTTGGGCCCTGGTCTCCTAGACGGGTTCCGCCGCTCTTGTCGGTGTGACAGTGTGAGCCGGCGTACTACCAATTAGGTCCAGGAGTAGCTTCAGTTTTGCTGCATCAACCACATGTCCCATGATGGTGACCTGGTCGGCGGGCAGCGGTGTATCTTGTATTATTGGCATCCCGTACTCCGGTTGAATTACCCGGCCGGTGGAGGGCTGCGCAACTCCAGAATTGTGGACGGTATCATCTGGGTAGAATTCGGTTTCGTCAGTCACGAATACCTCTTGTTGTTTCGACATCTTCTTAGCTTTTTGGGTGGGTTTTTGTTTTGTGTTTTTTTTGTTTGGGAATGAATGTGACTAGCTTCTAGTATCTTTTCCCACAGACGGCGCCAATTGTTCCGGGTGTAATTCCAGAGCAGTTATTTGTTACCACCCGTGCTTGTAGAATGACGTCTTTGACTGAATCCTCCTTTCGGTCTCCTGAAACGATGAACAAACTGAGGGCTCGGCTTTGGACCGAGCGAACTCACTCCGACGCTCAAGTCAGTAAACTTAAAGGGATAAGTTGTTGTTACTTGGCGAAGTATATATTGTAGAGAGATAAGGAAGATATTACCAGATGAATAGTGATTCTTAGGTTAAATTGTGGATCCTCTCCTCAATGAGGGTTGAGGAGTATTTATAGACTTTCACCTTTTGTCACGTAGTGGCCAAGTGGCCAAGTGGCTAGCAGGTGGAAAGACTGATGTACCCTCGGCTGAGGGACCCATGGCAGGCCGGCGGGCCCTGATGACTCGCCGCCGAGGGGTCTTGGATATGAGTTCGCGAATATGTGCCCCGGCTGGCTAGTTGTCCTAGCCGAGGCACAAGAGACAGGCCGACAGGCTGCGTCGGTTAGGCTGTCTAAGTCGTTGACTTGCTTGTGGATATCTTTGACCTTGTTCAATATGTTGACTCGGTCAACGGGTGCAGAATATGCCCCATCAAACAGTAAACGTGAGACATTAGACAACGAAATAACACTTCGCAACTTGGGCAATTTCTAATACCATGATGCGTTAATTAAACATACTTCTTAGAAGTCTTTACTTAAATTTTGGCTTTTTCAATTTTTCGGAATCCTATTTTATTTTAACTGCTAGTTTCACTTGTTCAGTTGGCTACATACACTTTGTTTGCCTCCTAGTTACACTCCTTTCGCAGCTACAAACACTCTAGTCAGGCCACCTCCCCTATTTGAATACAATGTATACACTAACCCCCTCTATACTCCGTCAATCCATAGTCAGTATAAAAACAGTAAAAAAACAACAGCGTAAAAACGTACATAAAAAAAAAGTTGGAAGTTAATACAAAACCAATCTTTCCAAAAACTACATAAACCAAAAACCCATTGAAATCGGTTTTTTAAGTGAGTACATAACATTACAAAACATAACAGACTTTTTTGAGTGACATCTACAAATGCCACATATATCACAAACCCACTGAATTCAGTTTCAAGGGAGTCGACTCGGGCAATTTCTACTATCATGGTTACTCATTTCACCGCAAGCACGACATTTTCTCAGAGGCTTTGCATTTTCCAAGACTGCCTTTTCCTTGTTTGATGTTATCCTCTTTCCCGATCCCTTATTCTTGCACTTCTCTGGTGGTAAAACAGTAACTTCAGTTGGAATTTTTGACCCAAGAAGCATCTCAATCTCAGCTTTCTTATCTTTTGACTTTCCCGACTTAATTGAAATAATCAACTTTTCATTGAAACTCCGGAGCAATTGAAATAGCGCATCAGAATGTTCCTCACTATCCTCAACAAGTGAGACTGCACTAAATACCTCCGACCATAATTCACTTATATTGTTCTGGCGACTTTCGATTGACACACAATCAGCTAGTACAGTTTTTCCAACAACAGTAGAAAGAGGGTGGGAAGTTGCAGATTTGCTCCATCTCAGTGCTAAATACTCTTTAGGTATATGATCAAACCCCCTATCTTTCAACACCCATAAAATGTGCCTACAGAGTGTTAGGCCCAGATTAGCCTGGCCTGACCATAACCTGGTCTGACCTTACAAGGCTGACTAAAGAAGACGAAGACCGGACAATTCTAGCTATTGTTGCAATCAGCTTGCCTTATACTGGAAGAGAAGCCTGGTGGTAAGCACAGAATAGCCTGGCAGAGTATTAAAGCAGGCTAAATTAAGCTGAAGAAGAAGCAAAACGGTTATATAAAGATATATATTCGTGTCCTATCTTCAAGGAAGACTAAGTCTACTTGTAAAACCATATTGCCCATGAACCTGGACGTGCAAAGGAAGAGGATCAATCAAATGAGAACGAGTCAACCGGATTAATAGGGAATATGCCCTATTAATCCGGTAACAGCTCCGACAAAAGAGAAGGACGTTGAAGACCAGTACAACGTTCATTTTTATGGCTATAAATACTATAATTCTAGCATTGGCAAAGGCATTGATTATTCATTAGTGTGAAATTAGTCTATTACTTATCTTCTCGTCATTTTATTAGCATTCACTTACTTAAACAAAACCTGTATTCAGCTTATCAAAATAATATAAACACTACTCTTTTCTCCTAGTCTTTCCTCATTATTCATTTACAACATACCAAACTTATAGAACTAGATACCACGACTACTCTATAATTAAGCCGATCCTTTCAGAAAATCCCGCTAAAACAATTGGCGCCCACCGTGGGGCATCTAGTTCTTCAACCAATAAAATTCCCCTTATCATTTTTCATTTAATATTCACACACAAAAATGGTGGAACTTACCGCAGAACAACAATTAGCGGCTGCCCTGGCCAAGATCAAAGAATTGGAGACAATCCAAGAGAAGGCACCCAAGGTAGTAAATCAATAGGTCGAAAGAATCTGAGTCTAGCCTGAAGAAAAAATTGGAAAATCAAGCTTCGGGCTCCAAGACCAGATTCGAACCAGGAACCCCATTTTCATCCATTATCAAAAACATAGACTTCTCCAATTTTGGAACCCCGGAGAAGGATACATTATCCGATACCCCAACCATTCCCAATGATAAGACCAACAAAATCAAGCGAAGAATAATGATGGCCATGCTTCGAGAAATTCAAAAACTCCACAACAAAATAGAAAACATACCCGAGTGCCGGACCACTCGTGGCTGAAGTAGAAGTTGACGACTTCAGCATTCACCCTTTGCGGATGAAATTGCAAAGATTGATCTCCCCAAGAAATTTACCGTTCCGTCCATGAGAACTTATGATGGAACGTCCGATTCACAAAATCACGTTGCCATATTCAAACAAAAATGTTGGCTGCCTCAATACCCAGTGAACTCGGCAAGTCTGCATGTGTAAGGGCTTTGGTACAACCCCGACGAGCAAAGATTACAATGGTTCATTAATCTCCCAAATGGAGGTATCAAGAATTTTCGGGGAAATTGATCAATGCCTTCAATCAACAATTCGCAAGTAGCGGAGATATGGCCAAAAGACCCGAACTGTTCAGGGTAAAGCAACTTCCTGAAGAATCTCTCAAAGAATTTCGCGATTTGTCAAAGAAAAGGTGGCCATTCCGGTGTGATGAAGAAACAATGTGGAAGCCTTCAGCAAGGAGTCCTGCTTGATAGTGACATCTATGCACGGACCTGACCAAAAAGCTTGCCCGACCTTTGCCACTGTTCAATCCATCGCTTTAGAGCATGTCGAGTTGGAAGAAGACCTCAACTTCAGGACGAACTCATCCGGAGGAAAGCAAGGCTATGGACACACTAACAGAAAAGCTCCTACCGAAAGGAGGCAATCCCGGATCGGACCCTATTCCAGGCCCGAACGATCCAAGTCAATATGGCACAAGAACATAAAGGTAACCTTTCTAGCCTTCCAACTATTCCTGAATATAACTTCTATTAATACCGCAGGATTAATCAAACGCTGAAAACCTGGGAGATACGGTCGATGGCCAAAGAAATCCGACAACCCCCGGAAAGATCCAACAAGATGGTGTGACTTCCATCGGACATCGGAAACACCACGAAAGAATGCATCCAACTCAGGAAACAGGTGGCATATCTTCTAAAGAAAGGCTACTTGAAAGACTTAGTCCAAGCGAAAAGAACAAAGATGAAGGACAAAACAAGAGAGATCCGGGAAGCATCGAGACCCTCCTCCTCCGCCCCCATCTATGAAGTCAAATTCATAAATGGAGGATCGAAAATCACGTGTCCGACCACTCAAATTTGCCAAAAGAATATCCAGGGAATCCGGACTCCAACCCCTTCCAGGCCCAAGTCGTTGCTGCTATTACCTTTGATGACTCGGACTGCAAGGAATATCGATCTACACCATGACAAACTGGTAATCACCATGCAAATCGGCACAAAGAAAGGTATCAAGAATCCCGATAGACGGAGGCAGTTCAATCAACCTGGTGATGCTTGACGTCCTTAAAGCTATGAAGATAGACGAAGGGAAGATCATCAAGAAATCCAGCGTCCTGGTTGGATTCAGTGGAGAAACAAAGAACACCTTGGGAGAAATCAGCCTGCCTACCTATGTGGAAGGCGTGGCTTCATATGAAAGATTTGGAGTAATGGATTGCCTATCCTCGTATAATGTAATCCTGGCAGACCATGGATCCACAATGTCAAAGCAATCCCATCAACATACCATCAATGCGTTGAAATTCCAACAGAATGGGGATAACCACCATCGAGAGAAGAACAAAGGACGGCTCGAATGTTACACTCGAGGCTTTGAAACCCTCAAAGTCGTAAGTCCCTCGCATAGCAATTAAAGTCACCTGTCGGGAAGAATATGTAGCACAATCACGGATGGAAACAGGAGAAGTTATGTTAGATCCAGAATTCCGGACAGAAAGTACTCGTAGGGTCGGATACACTGACTCAATCGGACCAAATCTGGTCGCTTTCAAAACTAAAATGTCTTGTTTTGCTTGGTCACATTTTGATATGACTCGTATAGATGCTGATGTTATTACTCATAAGTTGAACATTGACAAATCCTTTAAGCCTGTCATGAAAAAAAGAGAAGAAAATTCGCTGCAGAGAGGCATGAAATCATCAACCAAGAAGTTGACAAGCTCTTGGACATGGGAATGATCGGGAAGTAATGTACCCCGATCGGCTTGCAAACGTGGTAGTCGTCCAAAAGAAAAATGGCAAATGGAGAGTCTGTGTAGACTACACCGATTTAAACAAAGCCTGCCCAAAAGATCCATTTCCCCCCACACATCGATGCAATGGTAGATGCCACCGCAGCCACGAAATGTTAACATTCATGGATGCCTCCAGTAGTTCAATCGATAAAAATGCACCCAATGAGACCAGAAAGCATAGCTTTCATCACCGAAAGAGGTATATATTGTTATACTTGCTATGCCGTTTGGATTAAAAATGCGGTGCAACCTACCAAAGGCTAGTCAACATGATGTTCAAAGACCAGATAGGAGACACCATGGAAGTCTACATAGATGACATGGTAGTCAAGTCAAAAAAGGCAGAAGACCACGTCAAAGACCTGGAAGTAGCCTTCCAAATACTGGAAAAATTCAATATGAAGCTCAACCCACAAAAATGCCACTTCGAGTCTCGGCAGGCAAATTCCTGGGCTACATGGTAACAAAAAGAGGAATAGAAGCCAGGCACGAACAGATCAAAGCTATTTTGGAGCTAGAACCACCAAAGACAACAAAGACATACAAAAGCCGACTGGAAGAATAGCGGCCCTAAACAGTTCATTTCAAGATCATCGAGAGAGGTGCAAATCATTCTATAACCTCGTTAAGGAAGAACAAGGACTTTCAATGGACCCCCGATCATCGAGACCGCCTTTGAAGACCTAAAGATATATCTGTCTCTCTCCTCCCCTCGCTGGCAAAACCAATCAAAGATGAGCCCCGACAAAGATACCCGATCCACAGAAATCGTTGTCGGTGCGATCTTGGTCAAAGAAGCGACGACAACAAAGACTGCGTCTATTATGTAAGTAAAAGTCTACGGACGCAGAGATCGGTATGGCCTCGCTTGAAAAATATGTTTTAGCTTTAATTATGAGTTGCACAAAATTAAGACCATACTTTGAAAGCCACCCTATAATAGTCGAACCAATCTTCCTATCAAATCAGACTTAGAAAGCCGTAATTATCCTGGACGAATGTGTAAATGGTCGAAGACAAATGACTAAGCACATACAACATAACATTTGAACAAAGAACAAGAATTAAGTCACAAGCACTAGCAGACTTTGTGGCTGATTTTAGTCCGACCCTAGAACCCGACCTAATAAAAGAAGTAAATAAACTGACCAACGACCAAACAGACCTAGAATGGACCCTATTTGTCGACGGTGCAGCCAACACGAGGGGCACAGGGCACGGGAGTAGTACTAAAATCGCCACGGGGGATAAGATAGTACAGGCTATAAGTCTGTGCATTTGAAGCCACCAACAATGAAGCGAATACGAAGCCCTAATAGTCAAGTTAAAGGTATGTATTGACCTTGGTGTACAAAACCTAAAGGTACGTCCTGATTCCCTCCTTATTTCAAACCAAGTAAATGGGATATATACAGCTAAAGACTCAAAGATGATGCTTTATTTAGATATTGTTCAAATCTTAAAATCAAAATTTCGCAATTTTAATATTGACCAAATTCCCAGGGACTTGAATACCCAGGCCGATGCCCTAGCCGGCCTAGGATCCAACTTCAGTCCCCTAGACTTCGACAAAATACCCATCGTACATCTACTAGAACCTGCAATAAATAAGCAAAATGAAAGCTTCCCAATTTATATTGCCAATTCTTGGACAAAACCCTACTATGATCGCTCTGAACAGGGAATCCTTCCCCTAAATAAGCAAGATGCCAAAGCACTAAAAATAAAAGTCGCCGTATACTATTATTGACAACGTGCTTTTTAAGAAATCGCAGTCGGGCCGTACCTCGATGCCTGGAACCACAAGAAGTCGAGCAAATTTTATCGAAATCCATGAAGGATCTTGTGGAAATCACAAAGGTGGAAGAAGCCTGGCAAGCAAAGTACTCGAACAGTTATTATTGGCCTACCTTGAGAGCCGATTGCCTGAATTTTAGCTCTAAATGCAAAGCTTGTCAGATTCACGGACCATATATCCATCAGCCATCTGAGGAACTACATTCCATATCCGCACCCTGGCCATTTATGAAGTGGGGCATGGATATAGTAGGAAAACTACCTCAAGCACCCGGACAAAAAGTTTTCATGCTAGCAATGACCGATTACTTCTCCAAGTGGATAGAAGTTTGAATCATACGGCAAGTCAAGGAGAAGGATGTCATAGCATTCATCAAACATAATATCATATGTAGATATGGCATCCCCTCCGAAATAGTATGCGACAATGGCACACAATTTGTGGGAAAAAGAACAAAGAACCTTCGTGCTCAATGGAACATCAATCTGGTAACATCCACACCAGGATATCCAAAAGCCAACGGTCAGGCAGAATCCAGTAATAAGGTGGTAATCAGCTGCATAAAGAAAAAGCTGGAAAGAAGAAAAGGCAGATGGGCTGAAGAACTCCCCCTGGTCCTTTGGGGTGACAACCACGCCTAAAACATCCACAGCCAAACCCCTACTCCTTGGTCTATGGATGTGAAGCGATAATCCCGGCCGAGGTGGACATTCCATCAGCCAGATGCAGCCTGAACACAATAACAAGCAATATACCTCTAATGGAGGACAAATTTCTAGACTTAACAGAAGAGCTAAGAGATGCGGCCAAAGATCGATTAGCAAAGATATCGACAAAGAGTTGCGAAAAGCTACAACAAGACTGTCAAAGCCAGGGTATTCAGGGTAGGAGACCTTGTCCTCAGGAAAGTCTTCCAAAACACAAAAGAAAAGAATGCTGGCAAATTGGCCCCAACCTGGGAAGGTCCCTATCTGATTGATTCAATAGTCGGCCAGGGAGCTTATAGATTACAAACCCTGGACGGCGAAATGATCCCAAGAGCCTGGAATATTGCACATCTAAAACTATTTCACATATAAAATATATCTCTCAATCCAGGTACAACTTTTCACCTTGACATTTCTTGCCTGGAAATTACATGTATGATACTTGCAACTATATGAATAAATGCCGTATATGATTTCTTCAAATTATGTGTCCAAGTACTTATCTATGTTCTCATATTTACTTAGTGAAATCTTCAATACTTGTTTTACATATTGCATTTTTAAAACAAATCTTAAAGATTGGGGGCCACCCCCACCAAATATCCAACTGATATCCAAATTTCATTGCAAAACAGCCTTTAAATATTGAGCTCCACTTAAACATACAAAGTGGAAAAACTCCTTCCCGACTTGTATAACACAGATATGGGTCATAAGCCCTCCAGACAGGCGGGGACGTAAGCCCTCCGGCAGTGCAACAACCCCACCCATAACATACAATGAAAATAAGAACTGGCCAGATCCAGCACAAAAACTGGCCCGATCCAGTTAAAAAATCAGTCAGATCTAGTACACATTCAACATTTCAAAAGTACCTTATCAAAACACAAAAATAAACAAACAAAGACCAAATATTTATTCATCCAAAATAACTGGCCTTACCACACACCTAATAACCATCCATTCCAGGGACATCCCCCTGGATGGGCCAAAAATGTTTCTAAATATTCATTCCAGGACATTCCCCCTGGATAGACCAAAACCTAAAAGAAAAACAAAACTAAGCTATCTTTGAGCCGGTGACCGACTCACAACCATCCGCCATTTCTGGTCATCGACTTCGCCTTGGAAGGAGGAGAATCCACTTCTTCTTCTTGACCCATATTGGCCAAATCAGATACGAGCGTCCAAAGCTATCTCATCCCGGTCCGGGTTCCACTTAGCCCGGTCGATTCCGGATCCCTCATAGCATCGACCCGCCTTTCCCAAAGAAGTATTGAGCAAAGATCGCCCAACCTCGCCTCCACCAATTCCTTTTCAAAGACAAGCTCCTCATTTTTTCTCAACTCGATCCTGCATTGCCCGCTTCTCGGCTCCAACTCTTGCCTGACAGCCTTCTCGCATTTTTTGCACCACCTCACAAACTATAGCGGCCCTGGTTGACTCCCTAGTGTCCCCAACCGAGATTGAAGCACTACTTCATTACCCCCGGATATGTGCAGTCACGGTTAAGTTTATCCAGTTTTCCTCCAAACTAGAAACCCCGGCCTGGCATCCCCGAGCCGACAAGCGAGCCAACCCGGCATCCAATCCCTACATATATATAAAATCAATCAACCAAATACAAGGCAAAACAAAAAGCACATGAACAATAAAAAACATCCCTTTACAACTAACCTCCCTAGCCTGGGAAGCAAGTTCAGCAGCCTTTGTCACAAGAGAAGTCAGAATAGAAACCACTCTGGTAGAAGACTCAAGAGTACTAGCAGACAATAGCTGACCGCTCATTTTTGCAGAAAACTCATCTATCCGTGCCCGGGCATCATCCATGTCATCAACCCTAGTAGGCACTTGCCTTATACTCCTGATTGGCTGAGCCTGGATAAGCTCTTTCTCTCCCTCCTCCTCTTCCAGGATAACATCTTCCCTCTTCCTTTTTTGAGCCTGGACGACCTCCGGTGACGCTATCCTGGGTGGATCTTGAGAAGGCTGGATATCAGAAACCAGGATATCAAGCGTTTTGTCACTCCCACTAGCCTCCTGGCTCTTGGACTGCTTCAAAGAATCTTAGCCACCCCACCTTCAAATCCTTTGCAGAAAAGCTGGCCACCTAGCTAGAAGACCTAAATACAAATATATAAAAAATATACGTGAGTATCAAACAAAAAACGACAGGAAGATAACGGCTAACATAAAAACATACGAAAGACGTACGAAAGAACAAGAGAACTAGGCTTGCCTTTGGGTACTCGACCCCGATCGGCTTTGGTCTTCATATACCGGGCAACAACTCCCCGCCCAAACTAGCTGGCCAGTCCTCTCCTCCTCCTCGGGAATAGCAAGGAAAGCCTCTATCCCGAAATAGCTTCCTCATCAAGAGGATCAAAACTTCAATCGGAGCCGCAAAACCGTCAATTACACAGGTAAGAATCAAAATCCATTAATTTCATGTAATGTATATTGCAAAATAAAAAGTACAGGGAACCTACCACTCTCCAAGGAGGATATCTCGAGATAATCAAAGCCCGATCCCAAAGTCTCGGTCCGAACAAACAGAAAGTCTTTGCCCAATTTTTATCATCTCCAGAGTCCAGGTTAGTAATTAATGGAGACATTTTCGATTTAATTCTCAAATTAAAGCGACCATCAACAGGATTTTTCATATGATATACTATCTTGATATCATTAATAGTAATTACGAGATTGTGTTTAGCACATAAATTTTCAATAGAATGGACAAGTTTCCAAACCATTGGCATAATCTGAAAAGGGGATACCTCCATAGCACGAATGGTGTCAATCATTAAGGGAGTAAAAGGTAACTTACACTGCTTTGAACGCCCATTCAAAAATACGTAACCAGACAGGTGATACCCATTAGCCCCGACCGGACAAGACTCGAGGATCCATACCTCGGTTGACTCAGGAATTATTTTCTTCTCCCTTAGAATCTTGTCATAGTTTGTTTTTAGTAAGTTTTCCTCGGGGAAAGAAGAATCCAGAGATTGAAGGGCGGTAAAAAAACAGAATCCTGGTACTTGAAAGCCACAAAGACGAGCGGGAGGATCAATTTCCCTCACCTCTTCCTCTTGGACGTCCGTGGGTTCAGCTCAACAAAGCAGTTTTTTAGGGGATGAAAGACGTTTTTTGGCTCCCATGTCTTTTATTGTCAGATTTATTGTGATGAAGTTAAATTATTTAAAGAGTATAAACTAGCAGAACAGGATTGTTGAGAAGTAGGAAAGAATTTCAGAAGAAAATTTAGCAAAGAAAGTGGAGGAAAATTGGTGGAGAATAATCTCGTCCCAAATACCGTATTTATAGAAGATGAGTAACGGCATGAAAACCCTAGAAATTGCAAAACTCTCAGCATGACATCACCTAGCCTTTACAGTGTCTAACGGTAACTAGGAGTCTAAGAGTCATTGATTAAGTATAATTCTCTTTATTATTCAACCCGGTAAAAGTTGACATCTCACCCCTGGCCTGATCCAGCACGGGTAAAATGTCAAGGGACAATTGTTAGGCCCAGATTAGCCTGGCCTGACCATAACCTGGTCTGACCTTACAAGGCTGACTAAAGAAGACGAAGACCGGACAATTCTAGCTATTGTTGCAATCAGCTTGCCTTATACTGGAAGAGAAGCCTGGTGGTAAGCACAGAATAGCCTGGCAGAGTATTAAAGCAGGCTAAATTAAGCTGAAGAAGAAGCAAAACAGTTATATAAAGATATATATTCGTGTCCTATCTTCAAGGAAGACTAAGTCTACTTGTAAAACCATATTGCCCATGAACCTGGACGTGCAAAGGAAGAGGATCAATCAAATGAGAACGAGTCAACCGGATTAATAGGGAATATGCCCTATTAATCTGGTAACAGCTCCGACAAAAGAGAAGGACGTTGAAGACCAGTACAACGTTCATTTTTATGGCTATAAATACTATAATTCTAGCATTGGCAAAGGCATTGATTATTCATTAGTGTGAAATTAGTCTATTACTTATCTTCTCGTCATTTTATTAGCATTCACTTACTTAAACAAAACCTGTATTCAGCTTATCAAAATAATATAAACACTACTCTTTTCTCCTAGTCTTTCCTCATTATTCATTTACAACATACCAAACTTATAGAACTAGATACCTTGACTACTCTATAATTAAGCCGGATCCTTTCAGGAAAATCCTGCTAAAACACAGAGTATCCCAATTCTTTCAAACATCTTACAAGAACAAGAGAACTTATTATCACTTAAATCAACTTTGTATTCCTTGTCTTTCTCACGATCAATTATTGAAATATTATCATTCGCACCACTTGCATTTGGTGATGGTAAATGGCCACAAGTATAACATGCTGCTTGGACTTCTACTTGGAAAATATAAAATATAATGATTGTGTAATACTCAGAAGCTTGCTTTTCTAAAAGGAGAGGGGTTGTCAATTTTGGATAACAATTCTTATCATCAGCCATTACCTTAGAATATTTCCATCTCTGAGCATCCATTGCTGTTTGGAAACGCATCCAAAACTCGACAAGTGTGACATGTGGGTTGGTGAAGTTTCCAAAGAAGCTATTTTCAGACTCTGATCTTGATGTTGTGCGCAAAATCCCACCCAAATATGTGTCGCTAATTGAAGCATGAATCCAAAGAGCACGGTGCTTAAACATTTTCTTCAACCACTTGTTATCACAAAGCTCATATGAGGAAATTATCGAATTCCATTTCGATTCAAAATCTTCTGGAGTGATTTCTACATCCCAAACAACTGAGTTAATTTCCTTCAAAAAAGTTGTGTCTTGGGAAATCGATGGACCAACCTTGTCAGGCAACTTCTTCATTATATGCCACATACACAATCGGTGGCGTGTTTTGTCACCAAACACACCCTTAACAGCTTTTTTGATGCCTCTACATTGATCAGTTATTATAGTAATAGGATAGCGATCACCCATAGCCGTTACAAAATTTTGAAACAACCACGAAAATGATTCTGCATTTTCGTTTCGTATCAAACCCGCTGCAAAAGTAATGCAACCCTTATGGTTATCAACACCCGTGAAAGGGACAAACACCATTTTATATTGGTTGAAGTTATAAGTGGCATCAACAAAACAAAGATCACCAAAAAGGGCATAATTTTTAATTGATATTGGATCTCGCCTTTAAAAGCTTAGTTATTCTGCTTTGATCGTCCACATCAAAGTCAAAATAGAAAGATGGAGACATAGCCTTTTTCTGCATGAAGTTCTCTATTAACATCTGGGCATCATATTCTTTGATGTATTTCTTTACATCCCTTGAAATTTTTTTGAAATCTTGTAAAGAAGCACCCACATTTTTGTATCCCTTCACATACTGTTTGAACATCCTAAATGTTTGCACAGGACCATGGTTTACATGAGCATTATCCATTATCATTTTTTTGTGAACCAAGTTTAAATCCCTACATGGTTTCAAATGTATCATAGTTGTTGGCGTATTCATAGCATGTGAGTGAACCTCAACAAAATCATAAATCTCGTATTCACCCGTTTGAATTCTTCTAAAACTAACCTTAGCCTGACAACCAATTCGCGTAAGGGTCCTCTTTCTTTTTGTACCCTTGTGATTACTTTTGCCTTGTTTATTACACACGCACCACTTGTGTGTAACTATCCCGTCAACTAATTTTGTTGAGTCTAATCTAGTAAGGAACCCACAAACCTTGGCATATTCCTCATAAAAATGTATGCCTTCTTCCAAAGTTGCAAATTTCATCCACAATGCTAGTTTTAATTCTGCTGAGCATCTTGGCAATCCCACTATTTGATTATCGAAATCAACTTCTGGGGTGGCTACAACATCAAAAAAAAAAAAACAAAAGGAAATGATTTTAATTTTATCTGTTACCACCTACACAAGCTTCTTAGACAATACATTACTTAATTAGAAGCTACAATTTAATACCTGGTACATTAGTGACAAGCAATTGATTTTCTTTTGAATTACTTGAAGACGCTTGCACATTAGTAACTTCTACAATGTCTGCACAGAAAATCAAAGAAAAGAACTGAATTCTAGAATCAAACATAATCCCAAAATCCTAGGTAGTGGAACACGTAATTTTAATTTGTCAAGTTACATACAATCGTCTACGTAGTTATATACACTCATTTGTGAAGCTATATACACTTTGCTACCTTTTGTTTATTGCACTATTTTCATCCCATTCCCTCTATGCTATCTAAGGGTAGCTAGATACAGTTTTAAGTCCTTCTACAAACACACCTTCAGGTGGCTGTATACACATTTTAGACCATAATTGATAGTCGTTGCTTACAAACAGAAACCCAGGTACCTGAAATCAACTACGACAGTTTATCCAAACAGAATCTCTAAATCTAAACAGGGCCTTAATATCTAAGTCGATCAAAGTAATACTCCCTGCAAATTTACAATCATACATTTTTTTAATATTGACAGAAACACATCCTCAACTACCTAGATACACACAGCCAATGAAAGCAACTTATTTTGGGTCACAATTAGCAGCAATAATAAAATAATGTATCACGATAATTCCCTTCTTCAAATTATATGTAAACAACAAGATTTGAAGACACATTCATACATCTACATACATACACATCTTTAACTTGCTGGATACAAAGAACATGCAACAAATGAGTTACCTATGACTTCTGCCATTACCGAATCTTCTTCTTCAATTATTACCATCTGAAATAAAAATTCGTTCTTGTTAGATTATTACCCAAATTAGATGGTTTTATCATCAAAGAAACTCTAATTTTTCGATCACAATAATTTTAATCAACTAATGAACCAACAAATCTAGAATCAAAACCACAAAATACCATCTTAAACCAAAAAACTAATCAAGTTAAATTTTTAAGCAAACCCTAAGTTTTTAAATTTGATTTGTTTCAAAATTTTAATTAAAACTTACCTTGAATTTGTATTCCGAGGTGCAATAATGGAGTTTGATTGATGCGCAGCAATGGTGTCGGAAAGAGAAACGAAGAAATCAAGATGAGAATTTGTTATCGCATTAATGGAGTTTGAAAGAGGAACGAAGAACTGAGAATTTCGTCTGTTATATAGGGGGGTCAGTTCGTACGGTTCGCACCGAACTTTAGTTCGTACCTGACCCCGACCCTATATATATATATATTATATATATATATATATATATATATATATATATATATATATATATATATATATATATATATAGAGGAAGGATCAACTAAGGCCACTTATATATTTGAGTCCATAAGTTCTATTATGAGCCATTGGATGGAGGGAGATGGAGGGATGAGATGAACCCACCCAAAGTCATTATAGAAGCTAATTAACACACTTTACTAATCCACCCTAATTAACCACTAATTTACTATATATTTGTTTTTTACCCACCCATTTCTCTCTCATCTCACACATTTCATTCTTCTCTTCTCTCAAAACCTCAAAAAAAAAAAACCCAAAAAATCCAAATAAATAAAAAAACCCAAAAAATCCAAATAAATCAAAAAACCCAAATAAATCACCCACTCCTCTCATCTTCATTCACCACCACCCACCACCACCCCACCCGACACAAACTAACCACCCACCACCCCCGCCGCCGCCACCCCACCGCCGCTGACTTTTTTTTTTTTTTTTCCAACTCGTTTTTTTTTTCTTTTTTTTTTTTTTTTTTCGTTTTGTGTTAATTTGTATGTTTTGAGTTGTTTTTTCCATTCATTATTTTTTTTGTCTTTTATTTTATTTTAGTTGTCTTTTATTTTGTTAGTTCTCATTTTTTATTCATTTTCTTAAATCTCTTCTTGTTATACGTTTTTTTTTTAAGATTTCGTGTTTTAAATCTCGTTTTTTTTGTGAGATACTTTTTTTTCATCTAAGACAAAAATGGACTAAAGTTATACAAAAATGAACCAAAGTTATACAAAAAAAGACGAAAGTTATACAAAAATTGGACTAAAGTTATACAAAAATTGGACTAAAGTTATACAAAAATGAACCAAAGTTATACAAAAATGAACCAAAGTTATACAAAAATGAACCAAAGTTATACAAAAATGGATTAAAGTTATACAAATATGGATTAAAGTTATACAAATATGGGCCAAAGTTATACAAATAAGGACTAAAGTTATACAAAAATGGACCAAAGTTATACAAAAATGAACCAAAGTTATACAAAAATGGACTAAAGTTATACAAACATGAACCAAAGTTATACAAAAATAGACCAAAGTTATACAAAAAAAGACTAAAGTTATACAAAAATTGGACTAAAGTTATACAAAAAATTGGACTAAAGTTATACAAAAATGAACCAAAGTTATACAAAAATGAACCAAAGTTATACAAAAATGGACTAAAGTTATACAAATATGGATTAAAGTTATACAAATATGGACTAACTTTAGTCCATTTTTGTATAACTTTGGTTCATTTTTGTATAACTTTGGTTCATTTTTGTATAACTTTAGTCCAATTTTTTGTATAACTTTAGTCCATTTTTTGTATAACTTTAGTCCATTTTTTGTATAACTTTGGTCTATTTTTGTATAACTTTGGTTCATTTTTGTATAACTTTGGTTCATTTTTGTATAACTTTAGTCCAATTTTTTGTATAACTTTCATCCATTTTTGTATAACTTTGGTTCATTTTTGTATAACTTTGGTTTATTTTTGTATAACTTTGGTTCATTTTTGTATAACTTTAGTCCAATTTTTTGTATAACTTTAGTCCAATTTTTGTATAACTTTAGTCTTTTTTTGTATAACTTTAGTCCATATTTGTATAACTTTAATCCATATTTGTATAACTTTAGTCCATTTTTGTATAACTTTGGTTCATTTTTGTATAACTTTGGTTCATTTTTGTATAACTTTGGTTCATTTTTGTATAACTTTAATCCTTATTTGTATAACTTTAGTCCTTATTTGTATAACTTCAGTCCAAATTTGTGTAATTTTAGTCCAAAATTGTATAACTTTATTCCATAAGAGTATAACTTCAGTCACTTTTTGTATAACTTTAGTCCAAATTTGTATAACTTTAGTTCAAAATTGTATAACTTTAGAACTATAAATTCAAATTTGAAACAACACATAAGAAGATGATATTAAAAAAACCAATAAGTCAAAAAAGTACAATAAAAAAACTTCAATAACAATAATAAAAAATTAACCAATAATTAAAAAAAAAACAAATAACAAAAAAAAAAAAATAACAAAAAAAAAACCAAAATCAAACCAAACAAAAAAACCAACAAAACAAACTTGAATGGTTGTATAACTTCAATTTATACAATGTATAACTTTAGATGTTAATAGTGTAACTTTAATGTAAAAAGTGTATAACTTTAGTCATAAAATGTATAACTTTAATGTTTTAAGTGTATAACTTTAGTCGTAAATAGTATAACTTTAATGTTTCGAAGGTATAACTTTAGTCGTAAATAGTATAACTTTAATGTTTTAAGGGTATAACTTTAGTCGTAAATAGTATAACTTTAGCAAGACAGATTTGAAAAAATATAAAACATGATATCTAAAATATACAAATAACATAAAATCAAACAAATAAAAAAACTTGAATAACAATAATAAAAAACTAACCACTAAGTAAAAAAAAACCAAATAACAAAAAAATAAATAATAAAACAAATCTGAAAATTTTAAATAAAAAACTAAAAAAATCAAACCAAATCAAAGTTATTCGAACCAAACCAAATCAAAATCGCACAAAAATGAACAGATTAAACTTGATATTACTTCCCTTATCTCAGCCCGATGGCAAGCTCATATACAACACAGACCCATAGACGCTTTGGCAGCTTCAACAACAAACCATACCAAATAAAAACCAAAAAAAAAAAAAAAACAAAATGGCAAGAGATCTGGAAAACGTTAAAAAAAACCATAACTATAAAAACAAAATCGAAAAAAAGAGAAAGGAAGAGGAAAAGGGGAGATCTGAAAACCAAAAAAAATGGAAGGATGAGGAAGGAAGGAAGGACGGCGGGAGGAGGAAGGTCGGTGGAGGGAGGATTGGCGGCAGGAGGTGCGGGGGTGACGGCGGGTTTGGTGGTGGCGAGTTGCTGTTGTTGTTGTGGCAGGCGGGTTTGGTGGTGGTGGTTGTGTTGGCTGTGTTGTTGTTGTTGTTGCTGTGGTGTGGTGGAGGGAGGAGGGAAGCGGGTGGTGTGTGGGCGGGTTGTGGCGGCTGTGGTGTGTGGTGGGGTTGTGGCGGGTCGGGTGTGGTGTTTGGAGGAGGGGTTATTTTGGGTTTTTTTTTGTTGTTGTTTTAGTTTGGTTTTTGTTTTTATTTTTTGGGTTTTTATTTTTTGTTGGGAGAGAATGAATCAGGAGAGAGGGGGTGAATGATTGAAGAAGTGAATGAATGAAATGGATGATGAGTGGGTGAGTGAGTTGGGAGAATTAGAAGGAGGATGGAGTTATACAAATTAGGAAGGAGTTGTACATGGATTAGGAAGGGAGATTAGGGAGGGAGATTTATGGCCATCCATTGAGATGTAATCTCATCCCTCCATCCCTTCCATCCAAAGGCCCTTATAAGGACTTAGGGACTCATATGATATGAGGGCCTTACTAGAACCCTTCTCTCTCTCTCTCTCTCTCTCTCTCTCTATATATATATATATATATATATATATATATATATATATATATATATATATAAAACTAGGTTGAAACGCTGTGGATGCGCGCCACGTGGCGTTTCAACCTTAATTACACTCATTAATTACAACTAATTATTAAATATGAACATAATAAATACTGCATAAATCTCAGCAAAGTTTTAATTATAGTTTAATAAATGTTACGACTTTTATTAAATTATACTCCCTCCGTTCTAAATAATTGACGTTTTCATTTTACGAGTTGAGCCTTTGAATTCAATTTCTACAAAAATACATTGGTTGAAAAATTATAAAAATTACAGCATAAATTTCTTTATGAATAGAGCTTTAATATGAGTAACATTTCAATATATTTCGTTATATATTTTGAGAGATATTGAAAAGAGAATTGAGTGTATCAAAAAGTAAGAATGACAATTAAAAAAGAACATAGGGAGTATTATAAGTATGATTATTTGATTCTAAATTTAGTACAAAAAAATATTTTAATAAAAGTTGATTCTTTTTCTAATTATTATCGTCCCTATTCACAATAAACCTCCCATTTCATTTTGACACAAAAATTAAGAAAACACACTACCCCACCATATAAATAAATTTGAACCACATAAATACACTACCCCACCATACAATTAAATTTGGACAACACAAACACCAACCAAAAAAGGAAATAGGGAAGTTATTGTGAATAGACGGAAATGGAAATAGGGAGTTTTATCTTGAATAGGAGGGAGTATAAGATTTTATAAGGGCTTAAAAAGTGTAATAACGATCATGTATGTACAGAGTGATAGCGAGTGCATTTTTATTAAATATTTTATATGTTGTATTTTAAAATACTTTGATGTTAAACCTCAAAAAATTATACTTGAGAAAAAGTTCAATCGGTTTTATTTAAGTAAAATATTAAACATCATTATATATAATTGTGTAAAAAAAAAAAAACTTGCAATTTTGTTATAAATATGTTGGACCCTATATATTTGATACATAAACATCATACGTTATACATAAAAAAAATGAAAAAAAGAAGTATAAAATTATATTCACATCCTTTTGAACAACTATTAATTGATTTAAAAAAATAATATATGGTGAAATGATATAATTTAAGAACTTAATGTTGATTGTTGTATTATTTGAATACATTTTATTTTCATTAATATGATATTAAATATTACTAAAAGATATACGATGTATATGGCAAAGAGTAAAAGAAATTCGACATAACGAAAAATATAGAAAAAACTTTTATGTCAGATATATGTTTTTAACAATAGCAAAATTTATCACAAAAGTTTATGTATGTACATAGTAAATAGAACATATCACGAGCTCGAGTGGGCATAGATAATATAGTAACGAGAGTGTATGTGCCCTGTGACATAACATCCATATGAATATTCACTACAAAAACTAATGATATTAGAAATTTGCGTGACAAAATGTATGAGAAATAGAGACAAGATGATTCTTTTTCTAATTATTATCGTCAAATAATCATTGTATACTTATTTATAAAACATTGATCACGCAGGACAAACTAATCTTATTACTTATAACACATTTATACGGAGTATATATTTTATTTAAAAGTTTTGAAATTAAACCTAAAAAACTAATATTTGAAAAAAAAAATTAATCTATTTCTATTTATAACTAAAAATATAAAATATCATATATCAATTCTAATATTTTTCTTCAATTAAAATAATAAAAATATTCAAACAGGCCGCGCGAAGCGCGGGATGCTACCTAGTATATATATAGGGGCGGGGTCAGGTGCGAATTAAAGTACGGTTCGAATCGTACGAACTACCTTAAAAGTGGGAGACTTGGTAAATAAGGAAAGTCAAACTTGTACATACAAACATACCAGACTTCTTATACGGTTATACTCCGTCACTTTCACACCCAACTCACTCTATGTCCTACTCACCCACACAGCATACTTCACCGGCGACCACCAGAGGTCCGGCTAGACTTCCTCACCGCCATTTCTTCATCAAGAATGGAGGCGCAGATTTGGTCGACTACCGTTTGAACTCTTTGTATCCCATTCACCAACAATAGTCACCGACCGCCGTCCCGTAGCAGCAGCCACCGACAATCGATACACTCTTCTCTCTCTCTCTCTCTCTCTCTCTCTCTCTCTCTCTCTCTCTCTCTCTCTCTCTCTCTCTCTCTCTCTCTCTCTCTCTCTCTCTCTCTCTCTCTCTCTCTCTCTCTCTCTGAGTCCCTTTCTTTCTTCTTACCATCATCATTACATTTTAAGATGGTCATTAATGGCGATTGAATCGATTAATTTTAATTTGAAATCGAAATTGAAATTGTAACTGGGGCGTATAGATGTTATGAGGTTCATTTTTAGGGTTCAATCAAATGCAGAGGAGAAGCACGACGTGGGGCTTGGTGGCTCAATTCTAGGCTGCTGGTGGATGAAGCTCAGTTAATCAAATCGATTAACTGATCAAGGTTGTTTATGTTGTTGTCGTTTTGCGATGAAGGTTTTTATTTTTCGATTGCAAGTGTTTTAGTGGAAAATTGAATATTATGGATTGATTTCTTATTAAAGATTTAGGATTCAGGTATGAAATAAAAATACTTTAGTGGTGAAGAATGATGATTCATGTTTTTGGGCAAGAAGCTACATTATTAGGAATTCAATGTTACTGTAGTTTGGCTTTTGCTTTGCTGATCATCGTAATGAGTCAATTTCGCAGGCGTTTCTAGATATGTTTGAGTCACACATTGTGAGCTGTGTACACATTTATGGTGTAATGCTCGAGATTCGGCCAACTCGTACAATTCTGGGATCAAGTTTTAAATCAAGAATAAACCAGGCATATCATTTAATGATTGGCATAATTGTCATTTAGGATTATGCATTTTTTTTTCAAATTGTGTTACCTATGCCTCAAGCTGAGCATTGTTTTTTCTTGGAACAAAGTTGTTTTACTTAGAAGTACAGTTGTCTGCTGAAATGCAGCAGTTTAGTTGGTTTACTTGCAATTGCATTGCACTATATGTTAAAGAGTGTATTTTACTATTATAGTATTACTGTGTAGTGAGATATTTGGTTGATAAATTGTGTGATCGAAATTTAAAGAAGTGTATCTAGGTTGCCAGCAAGATATGTGTATCTAGCAAGGTAAAAGAGTGTATCTAGCTTGTCAGAGATGTGTATCTAGCAAGCTAAAAGAGTGTATCTAGCATGTCATGGATGTGTATCTAACAATATAAAGGAGTGTATCTAGCATGCAAGATATGTGTATCTAGTAAGGTAAAGGAGTGTATCTACCATACGATTGATGTGTATCTAACAGAATTCTTCTCATGGTTTTGTTTTGTATCTACTATATATCAATTCTAGCATGTCATGGTTTTGTTTTGTATAACAATTTTTTATCCTTGATGTTGGCCCCAATCTTTTGGTTCCTAACCGGGGAGTTGAAGGAAAAGTAGATCTATATACTTACATATTCATATATGTTATAATTTAATTTGTCATAAAATTAACTAATGATCTTATGCATGCAAACTATTAAACAAAATAAAGAAGAAATGTTCATCCTTACATATGGATTTTCGGTTTATGGGCACAAGAGAGATCACCTTTCTCTCTTGTTCTTGAGCTTTCCTTTTGGATGAACAAAGACCCAAGTGTAGGATCTCTCCCAAGGATTTATACCCAAAGCTTACTCTTAATGAAAATTAATATTATAGTTACTAGTACAATATTAATCTTGTATGAAAATTGACCAAAATAATTTTGGTCTTAGCTCCTAAAACCGGGTAGGAGAAAGGGAAGGAAGGAGAAAATAATTTTTATCTCTCTAAAAATTATTTGATAAGATGAATGAATAATTTCTAATGCACACAAAAACAAGTAATGTGTTAGACAAATTATAGAGAAAACCCTTGGTCTTTTCTTTTGCCAAAACCGGGTAAGGGGGGAGGTTCTTAGGGCAAATGCATGAGTGTGATGTTCTTAACAATGCAAACTAGGGCTGCATAGCTAGGCTATTAGTGAATGATTATGTTTTCCACTAATTTAAACAACACAATATTAGCCTAATTCTTCCCCTTAATTTCGGTACATACATAAAATGGAATCCATTTTATTTTTGTCAATTTTGTCTTATGTCACATGTCATATGTTACATAAATTTGTTATGTATTTTTAACATATTAAAAATCAACGTATTAATAAAAATACGTCATATACAAAAATCGACTTAGTAATTCATAATTACTTGTACCAAAATATTTTACCAATTTACAAATCACAATAAATTGTATTTATAATAATTCATTCAATTTCAATTGTTTCTTTAAACAATAATTTCATCTGAGTAATGATACAATTCAATTACTCAGACCGTATCTCATTTAATCAAATTTCAATGAGATACGTAAATTTTACTTCCAAAATCGTCCGTCAATTTTTCAAGTAATTTAATTAACTCGTAACGTTATACGATTAATTAAATGATCAATTAAGAGTGTTGCCCTATAGGTATGACCTAGGGGATCAACTGATCACCACCGTCGCACGACAGTAATGTCAAACTCTAGTCAGCCAATCATTACCGATATATGTTGATCGGTTGACAAGAAATATTACTTCCCAATTGTATTCTTTATAATGAGACTTAAACATGTGATCATCATGATCAACAGTCGTGATCGCATTATTGTCGGAGGACACATATTCCAACAATCTCCCACTTGTCCTCGACAAGTGTGCGTCACCAATTCTCTTGTCCTATTACTATCTCCCACTCAATGCAAGGTGTCTTTCAGGCCGTACTTGCAAGTGATCATATCGAGAGTGGTTTCCTCGATCTGGAGAATAACTGATTGACCGGATTTATCCACCATGGATACATTCCGAGCGTGGCCACGCATTTCCAGTTCATTACTCCTCGAGTGGCCCTGAGATATTGTTATAACCCTGACTAGGGATGGACAATTCCTATCGCACTCATTCCCTTCGACTAGCCACAGCCATCATAACCCAAAATATGCCACTTGACCCCATTTACGAAGGTCGTAGTAACACAAATCAAAGTTAATCTGAAATTGTGCCATCTTAGGCGAATAGTCTTTAGTCAAAAGAATCGACTCATTTGAATACTATAGCAGCTCTCGCCACGACCAAGCTATATAAATTTGCCAGAACTCTATAAGCGGTCATTAGGCCCGGCAAAATGTTCCTATCAGTCCGCCTATGTGATCGACTAGTCATTCTCATATGACTCTATGGCACTTGAACTTGCCATCAATCGCATCACACTGTAGTCACTTCGAGATGTCACCTCATGTAAGTAACTATGGGCAAATACAATGTTAATCCATGTTCACTTTAACGGGGTTCAATTGTCTCTACAACCCGTTTGGATATAACAATGTATAAGGTGAGTTAATAATAACTCAAACGACAAATGTCGACATCACACTCGGGTAGTCAATACCATATTACAACCTTGTGATGCATATCGTAAGTGTAAACACTTATTGATTGCAATAGAAGTTTAACATGCCATGTGTCCATGTGTTCAAACTTCTTATAATCGCATTTTCCTTTACATTCATGTTCTCTCTCATAGCATGAATCTTACCAAGTACACATCAAGGTTCCCGACCTCGGTTTTGGTTCTTTATCTTGAAAGAACTTCCTTATCGATTATCACATAACGAACGAATTTGTGGTGAATGATATAACTTGTACTGATCAAGTACTCCATCCACACACAATGCACTAGGTATATGTTTTGTAGAGTCTTGCAACAATTTGTCAAGATGATTAGCTTAGCACTTCTTACAAGTCCTAGCATATTAGGAAAGATTAGTTTTGAGCAACTTATTATTCAACTAAGTATCTTTCCAAAAACTTCTTATTTCTCTTTCTAGCTTGAAAGGTTTGGGATTCTCATAAATCCTTACATGTGTTCGGATTTTCATTAATATGTGCAACCTCTTGACACATAACAGAGCATTCCGTCAAACACCGAAATCGCTCATCAGATTCTACTCGAGAATTCATGACGTTTCTTTTATGGCTTACCAATGAATCATCATGCTCTTATGCATATGTTTCACCATTGGACATGTGCATGATTATTCAAATGGCGGAAACATTAGTTACCAATAATCATGAGATCAACCGTTCATAGGTTCAATGAACGACCATGACTGCTAATGGCAATTCCATTTTCATTTACATGAATAACCTATGTGTATGTTGATGTGATGTGTATCTCTTAATACTAATCCAATATTTCTTGTCGTAATTAGATTCATCATAGTCCAAATTCATCCAGAATTGAAAACTCAAATACTTCTTTGGGAAAGAAGATATTAGCTCGTCATTCCTAATGAGTAATGAGTTGTAAACATTCAAAGGATGATAGCTCCCACTAAATTCCATGTCTTCACATGATAATTTCTAATGCTCCCACTTAATTCCACATGTTTCGAAATTGATTACTCAATTGAACACATTTCAAAATTTGGAATGTATGTTGCTTTGCAAAGTTATTAAGATGAAACCATATATGTTCCCATCATATCCTTTCAAAATTCCTATTTCGAAGAGGTCTCATTTTAACCTTATGGAAAGAGATTTTAAATCTCTAACACACTCATGTCATAATGATGTGTGGCAATGTCATTTATTAAACATAAGTAATATCTAATACACATCCTTCAAAATATCCCTTTTAGAAGGAGGTTTAACCAATTCATTTTCATAATGAGGTTAAGTAATGACATCTGCGTGGTTTAAAACTTTGACTATTGAAGATATCGGTATATCAATCCTTGCAACCTCTAGTCATAAATATCGCTTATTACTAGGATGTTACATTGATTCATTTAGGCTCTTAAGTAAATCTCAAGGTTGAAACTATTGGTCATAATTTATCATAAACTAGTCAAAACCTTGTTAAGACTTTACATTAGTCATTTTGTTCCAAAACTTTCTTTTGGTCTTCTCGTGTAGTTATCTTGAGAATATACTCTTATGATTACTTCACTTGGTCTCTTTAGTCATATAGAACTTAATTGAGACCATAGATCTCATCTATTTGGTATACTATGTGAATAGATATACCCTTCATTCAAATCATTCTACCTTGCGTAGATCTCATTTACACAAGTACACAAATTTATCTTGTCTCGTGTGTTGTGTCCTCATTTTTCTCCCACTCTATATTTAGAATAAATACACTATAGATTCAAAGATAGCATATGAGACACAAATAATGATGTTGAAGTTATAAGGAGAACTATCTCATAGATTGACTAATAGTTATAGATTTCGTAAATGTACTTGGTGATTGACATTCCTTTAAGAGAGTTCATAGACTCAAAATCGCTTTATAAATGATCATACACAAGCCTTAAGCATGTGGACATATAATGAAACCCGTCATTATATTTGTCTATAAGATCACTTTAAGTTATATGTCTCTAAGAGTAAGCATTTAAACATGAATTTTAGAACAAAAGGATAAAGTGATAAAACGGGTGACTTGGGTTGCAAACCAAGTCACCATTATCCAAAATACAACCCATTATCCAAAATACCTTTCCATGTCGAACACGGAAACTTAAGGTTCTAAAATTCAAAACATGAATAAAATAAGACAATAAAAAGCGAAGCTTCATGAAAGCTATTCCTAGCATCTTGATGGTATCTTATGCTTACTTTTCCTTTCCCTTGTCTTTGCTTGGTGGAGGCCCTATTTACAATAAAAAGGGAGATACATTATCACAACTTTGTATCATAATACCATAGTTGAATTAGAAACATAAAAGAAAGGATAGTCATTTACCTACTGGAGTAATCTTTCCAGCCTTAATATCACCAAGGTATTTGGAACAATTTCTTTTCCAATGTCCCATACCATTACAATAATGGAATTTATCAAGAGGACCCTTCTTGATTTTTGAAGTGCTAGCTTCACAAGTCCTAGCTTTGGTGAATGTGGGAGCTTGCTTTTTACCCTTCCTCCCATTCTTCTTGAACTTCCCCTTACTCTTAGTGCTTATGTTAAGCACATCCTTTTGGGGGTTCACATTTAACCCCTTGTCCCTCTCGGCTTGCACAAGTAACTTGTGAAACTCTTCAAGAGACACATCCTTGTCTTGCATGTTAAAATTCACCCAGAATTGAACATATGCTTTGACTTTAGACAAGGAGTGTAGAATCCTATCTACAATGAGTTCTTTGGGGATTTCAACCTTTTGAATCTTCAAGGTCTCGACAAGCTCCATAAGTTTGAGCACATGAGGGCTAACTTTTTGGCCCTCTTTAAAGTTGAGATCAAAGAATGCCGCGGCCGCCTCATATTGGACGATCTGCGGAGTTTGTGAAAACATTGTCACAAGTTTGGAGTAAATCTCATTAGCATTGCCCATTTTAAAGGCTCTCCTTTGGAGATTCTCCTCCATCGCAAATATCAAGACATTTTTCATTGCGGCGGACTCCTTTTGGTAAGCCTCATATGCTTCCCTAGTGGCGGCGGTCGACCTAGTAGTAGGTTCGGGTGGAGAGGCCTCGGTAAGGTAACGAAGCTTGTCGTCACCTTGGACGGCCAATTTGAGTTGGGCATCCCAATCGGAGAAATTTGACCCATTCTTTTCAAGTTTACATCGATCCATGAAGGATCGGAGCCATGATGAACTAGCGAGAGGCGTGGCGTTAGGGGTTGGTGTTGCCATTTGTTATGAGAAAAAGAAGTGGTCTACAAAACAAGATAGAAGGAGTAAAACAAATGTCGTTTTAATAATAATACTCGTAAAAATTATAATTTAAACAAGTTTTATGCATTTTTCTAGTGACCTCTACCCAACTAGATAAATGATTCCAAGACCCAAATTCATATTAACTTGGGCACGGTGTGGCCGATACATCCCTTATTAATATAACTCGGTGGATTAACGTTTTAATCGATTCTACTTTTAGAAATCTTGGTCGATAATATTACATTAACAATTATCTTTAGCCCAAAACACATCCGACAAGGGCACGGTGTGGCCGATACATCCCTTATCAAAAACTTTTGTTGAGTTCAATCCAAATTTCGAATAAATGTGTCCATTATCCAAACCCATATTAACTTAGGCACGGTGTGGCCGATACATCCCTTATCAACATGAATTCGGTGGATAGACATTTATCACCCACTTCCCCTACGTAACAAGGTTTGTACCCCGGTGTGGCCGAGTACACTCCCTCGCGAAATAGGTTTTCATGGTTTCTACTATTTGGTAAGGCTATGTCTCAATTGATTGTTTTAGCGAGAGGTCATGTCAATTTATTATCTATCACGTTTTAAGTGAACTAAAGCGGTGAACTACGATAATTCTAATTGACACGGTCGATAAACTCGATAAAAGAAGATGCATGTTTTAGTTATGACGATTTAGCGATGCATGTGACATAAAAAGAAAATGCAAGCATAAAATAAATCCTAGTATGGCCTTCCTAAAATAGAAAAACTATTTAACTATTACATATTCGGAAACCAACTCCATTGGTCCCTTGAACTTCGGTTGTGGCACGCATCTCGAGGTAACACCGTTTTTATGTATCGCCATCTTGAAGAAATCCGTCTTTGGGAACTCCGAGATAAATTAAATTACATAGCAAATTACATAATTTCCTATTATACATTTGTAAATAAAATAAAATAAATCTATTAAATTACAAAACGGTGATACGAGATCACAATAAATTACAACCGAATCGATATTCCCATACATTACGGGAAATACCAATTAAAATCTAAGGCCATACTAAGTAAAAATTACATAATTCAAAAATTACATAAATTAAAATTATGACAATCATAAAGAAAATGCAGCATTATAATATGTATGAACATGCCCAATTTTATGCTAAATCGCCTTTAATTAGCCAATATCGTATATTACTCGGTTTTTACGGATTTGCGTGATTTCAACATTTTACAATCACAAAAAATTTACATAAATTCATATTTATGCATAAGTTAATTACCCTAACCTCTTAGGACTAAAAATTTAGTCTTCACTAATTATTTGACCATAATTAACTCATATTTATAAAATTTGTTCATTAATGGACTTAAAATTACAAAAATAAGCTATAAACTTCAAATAAATCACAAAATTTCAAATAAATTCAAAATTTGAAATTTAAACTCATGAACATTCTGAAAAAATACCATGACACTCATAATGTTCAAAAACTTAGGTTAAAAATTTCGACATTTTTCCGGAAAAACAATGTTGCGGTTTATCGGTTTTAACAAAATAATCATAAAAACATGGGAAAAATTATATTCATCAACTTTTCAACTTTAGATCTGAAAATGATAATAA
Organism: Silene latifolia; assembly: GCF_048544455.1. Taxonomy (NCBI): domain Eukaryota; kingdom Viridiplantae; phylum Streptophyta; class Magnoliopsida; order Caryophyllales; family Caryophyllaceae; genus Silene; species Silene latifolia. Next base: position 60,144,986 of record NC_133529.1, on the reverse strand, counting down.
AAAGCAACATATAATGTTTTTCCTTAGTCATAGATTATGTTTTATTAATTTTTCACTAATAATGTCACTATTTATGCTATTTTTCTTCAAAAATCCATAAATCATGCAAAAAGACTTCACTATAGCCCATTATTTTACACACATCTTGTAAAATTGCATGTGACAACATACTAAATTTCTATGACCAGATTCGAAATTTATCTCATGTTAACCTATTTTTCACTTAAAAACGATTTTTAATAATGAAAAATCCATTTTTCGAGCATAATAAGTCCAAAAAATATGAAAATTTACAGGTTATCTCAAAATAATATATGTGACAACATATCCAAAAATCACTGGAAAATTCGAAGTATAGCTAATTTTAGACCGAAAATGACATTTTTACTCATAAAATCATATTTAAATGCCATTATTGTATAATATGAACAATAAAAATCCGTAAATTTAACCAAAATATCCTAAAACATTTTAGGACCAGAAATTTTAACATGCATGAATTAATTTCGTGATATATCATAATAACACAAATTATACAAGTTTTATATGTTAATCTTTATAACTCGGAAAAACTTTTAACCGATTTGCATGCAAACAACCATGGCTCTTGATACCGATTGAAGGAAAAGTAGATCTATATACTTACATATTCATATATGTTATAATTTAATTTGTCATAAAATTAACTAATGATCTTATGCATGCAAACTATTAAACAAAATAAAGAAGAAATGTTCATCCTTACATATGGATTTTCGGTTTATGGGCACAAGAGAGATCACCTTTCTCTCTTGTTCTTGAGCTTTCCTTTTGGATGAACAAAGACCCAAGTGTAGGATCTCTCCCAAGGATTTATACCCAAAGCTTACTCTTAATGAAAATTAATATTATAGTTACTAGTACAATATTAATCTTGTATGAAAATTGACCAAAATAATTTTGGTCTTAGCTCCTAAAACCGGGTAGGAGAAAGGGAAGGAAGGAGAAAATAATTTTTATCTCTCTAAAAATTATTTGATAAGATGAATGAATAATTTCTAATGCACACAAAAACAAGTAATGTGTTAGACAAATTATAGAGAAAACCCTTGGTCTTTTCTTTTGCCAAAACCGGGTAAGGGGGGAGGTTCTTAGGGCTAATGCATGAGTGTGATGTTCTTAACAATGCAAACTAGGGCTGCATAGCTAGGCTATTAGTGAATGATTATGTTTTCCACTAATTTAAACAACACAATATTAGCCTAATTCTTCCCCATAATTTCGGTACATACATAAAATGGAATCCATTTTATTTTTGTCAATTTTGTCTTATGTCACATGTCATATGTTACATAAATTTGTTATGTATTTTTAACATATTAAAAATCAACGTATTAATAAAAATACGTCATATACAAAAATCGACTTAGTAATTCATAATTACTTGTACCAAAATATTTTACCAATTTACAAATCACAATAAATTGTATTTATAATAATTCATTCAATTTCAATTGTTTCTTTAAACAATAATTTCATCTGAGTAATGATACAATTCAATTACTCAGACCGTATCTCATTTAATCAAATTTCAATGAGATACGTAAATTTTACTTCCAAAATCGTCAGTCAATTTTTCAAGTAATTTAATTAACTCGTAACGTTATACGATTAATTAAATGATCAATTAAGAGTGTTGCCCTATAGGTATGACCTAGGGGATCAATGATCACCACCGTCGCACGACGAAATGTCAAACTCTAGTCGACCAATCATTACCGATATATGTTGATCAGTTGACAGTAAAATATTACTTCCCAATTGTATTCTTTATAATGAGACTTAAACATGTGATCATCATGATCAACAGTCGTGATCGCATTATTGTCGGAGTTCACATATTCCAACAGGAGTATGTCGAAGTTTTTGGTACATTGGTTGTAATGAAGATGATTGGTTTGATTCTACCGCGTTCTATGCTGTGGCATTGTCTTGTGTGTTTGGGCTTTTGATTAGCTTTTTTGGGTTTGTGGCCCGAAAGGCCATTTCCACCTTTTTTCACGCCATTCTTTGAGTTGTGAACAAGTTTCTCACTGTTGTGATAAATGTGATGATCTGGGATAAGCATGCTAGTCCATTTGGTTTGGTCTGTTTGCTTCTTACTATTGCAGGCGGTGTACTTTATCAGCAATCGGTTACCGGTGCCAGCATTGCTCCCTCGGCTGTGTCTAGGCAGAGTGATATTGAAAGTGATGGCGAGAAGCTTATTAAGGATGAGGAGGACGACATTTCAGGCAAAATTTCAGGTGTTTGATGTTCTTCGACCTGCAAAACTAATCCTAAGACCGTAAGACGTCTTCTTTACAACGTTGATCGTTTAGAAAATTCTCTCATCTAGTTTTGCAATTCTTTTATCAAATTTATCAATAGAAATGTTCTACATAGAGTTCCACATATATCGTATATTACTGAACTTGGTTAATCTTAATTTTATTCTTGATGGACAGTGTAAACAAAACCAGAAATGGTAGAGTGTATTTTTTTTTTTTTGTTTTTGTTTTTTTTTTGTTTTTTTGGTAATAAGAGTGAAGGGAAATGAGTGAATTGATATATGGGAGTGATGGGGAGGGTGGGAATGAAGTGAGGGACAGTGGTTTCGATGCCGGCCGAGTTCAGGAAGTGAAAGCATGGCTTGTGTCTCAGTTTGATGCTGTTGGTAAAGAAGTGCCCTAATATTCATACTACAGTCGTTGCGATGTACTTTATTTTTGGATTCAATTGACCATATTAGTGTTTTTGAATTCGTTTCGATCTAATTGTGAATGTGTGTATGGTAAGAATGATGAATCAATTAGATGAAGTGGAGGATGTATTTCCTTGTGACCTCAAAACATTTGAGGCATTAATATATTTTCGACTTGTCAACACTGTTTTTCTAAGGGTTCCACAGACAGAGAAAAAGCAATACTTTGTCCCATTCTTACGCTAAAGATTGGACAGGAAATGCCATACTAAAATGAGAAGATAAGGCCGGGAATCCACCTGGTGCTGGTCATGGAAGATCAGATCAGGAAGACGAAACCTAATTCCATATTAGACAGATAAATGAAATATTTTATGTAAAATAAGTGAAATCTTTGTGCTCTTTATTGTTAGCAAGCGAAAGTAAATGGTTGAAACAAAAGGTATATATGTTTGCCTTGCCCCCGACCAACACATGGATTTGATGCAAAGGGCAGATTGTTGCCAATCTTCCGACAGTGGCTTCACTGTTAATGTTCCAAAATTATTTGTGGCAATGCCATACCCATTACATGAATGAAGGTTGAGTTTTATTCCATAATGAAATTAGGAAAAATGATGAACCAAATTTTTTTTGACATATTGATTTAACGTCCATCAATTTTGTGATATGAAATTAATTGTTTTTCACCTGATATGCAGTTATAGTTTGTTTTGTGTGTAAGAATTGCTGAAAGTAGTGGAAACCAAAAACTGTGGTCTGATTTAGTTTTCATCTCATGTATATGCATGTACATGAATGTTTGGTACATTATTTTACATATCAATGAATTTAAGAACACAAAAATGAATATTAATATTGCAAGTTCTATTTTGAAACGAGTTTATGTAAAAATACATCGATCCCAGAATGCTTAATCTCGACTGTATTAAGGTTATCTGAGGCATAGACTGGTTCCTTATGGAATGTGGGAGAGAAGCAACTCAAGCCAAGGATGAGTCAGGGAACCTCATGGCCAGCACCTCTAACGGTCACATGAGTTAGCTCATCATATACTTGACTCCATCCATAAACCTGATCCAGGTCCAAACCAGATTGTGATCAGTAACAAATTAAATGTGATGTATGTTATCAAAGATTTCTCAATTAAATGATAATATAACGTACGGAGTACAATGCATTTGGTGGTATGTTGAACTGCTTGAATTTGGCTATGACTACGTCTGTATGTGTTAGTATTCTAGACTAGATACACAAGTATATTAATTCGTAGTTAAAGAAATTTATCTAGCTAGTTAAAATTATCTATCTAGTAACTTAAAAGAAGTTTATCTAGTAAGCCAAAGATCTGTTCTATTAATGTAAAGGAGTGTATTTATTTTCTTCGATACCTTCCTTAATTTCTGTTCTACTGAATAGTTCTTGTGCAGAAGAAAGCCATGTATTTCATGATCCGATTTAACTTAAATCCGTTGACGTTGCTAAAATAACTTAAAAGAATATATCTAGCTATCTAAATTTATGTATCTAGAAACCTAAAAGAGTGTATCTAGCTAGCTAAATGTATGTATCTAATAATTTAAATAAGTGTATCTAATTAGATAAAGGTATGTATCTAGTAACATAAAAGAGTGTATCTAGCTAACTAAAGGAATGTATCTAGTAACTTACAGGAGTGTATCTAGCTAACTAAAGGAATGTATCTAGTAACTTAAAGAATTGTATCTAGCAAGCTATATGTATGTATCTAGCTAGCTAGAGGTGTGTATCTAACAAGTTAAATGAGTGTATCTAGCAACTTTAAGATATGTATCTAGCAACTTAAACAAATGTATCTAGTATGCAAAAGATTCGTCTCAAGCAACTTAATGGCATCAAACCACCAGGGACGAGTATCCAAGTCAAATACAACTTCTATAATAAATATTTATATAACACGGTCTTATGATTTATGAATAAAAACTGTCCAAATAGAACAAGTCGAAACACCACCATTAAGCAAAAATTTCCAACCTTACTACACACAACAATAATAGCCACCATAACTAGTAGACAATAGTCCATAAATTAAATCAGCAAATCAACGATGAAGTTGAAAAAACATCAAGCAAGAGGACAATCACACTATCTGAAATAAAGAGTAAAAGGCATGTGATGACATATTTGTAGGACAGACATTCTTTTAATACGGAGTTATCAATTTTGTTAAAAATTGCCGACAATATCGCACTCCATATCATAAATCGTCGGGCGACGTCGTCGACCAACACAGATTGCCACAATGAATTGCGGAGCCACCACCGTCGTGACCACCGTCACTAGTATACTCGAATTTCGCCGACCGAATGTCTTCAAATTCGAAATTTTACAACCAGGACACAAAGTAGTATTATTTCAATAAAATCACAAAGCGTCAGCATCACCCCGAACCGCCGGCACGATACCACAACACATGCATAGACGATGCCGACTACTTATTTTGAGCACATAACATACATTGTTAACTCAAAATATTCCACAGAAGCATCAAATGCTACAACTATTTCGAATTTGTTGGAGAGATGTAATACTACGATTTTATGTGTCTGAGGGTACTCTATCGAGTAGGGCTTACTCTGTCGAGTAAGTTGTATTTTATGCAAAACAGTAGTCTGCCTGTAGGGTACTCGATCGAGTAAGGGTCACTCAATCGAGTAAGTGACTTACTCGATCGAGTAAGTCGGTTTACGGGTGATTTGCGACGGGTTTGTTAATAATGCGGATTAATATATATTAAGTTCTGTCATCTTCTTTAAACACTTTTGCAAAACCTAAATCACAGTCAAGAGAGATTTCAAGTTATGTTCTCCTGTTCCTTCGCATTATTAGCAAATCCCGGAGTTAGAAGTAACGGTTTCCGTTGTTCTTTATAGCGTTGTGATCCTTGCGTCGTGGGTAAGTTCTACATATCATTTTTATATCATTTGGTTAATGTTGGTTAAACCCTAATTTGGGGATTTGGGGGTTTTTATGATTATGTGGTCACGGTAGTGATAATATGTGTGTATGTTTAGGAGAAGGCTTTGTTGAGGAGAGATTCTGAGTCAGCTATGTGATCGTCTGATTTTTTGTTGTTTTCCAGGTAGGGTTTCCCTACTCGGTATCAATTACATGATGTGTGTGGTGGTTATATTGTGGTTATTGATTAGTTATATTGCCGGTGATTGTGACGGTTGTTGGTTTATATCGTTGATTGTTGTTGTTGTATAACTGTCTGTGATATTCGGGGCGCGTCCTTGGCTGAGTGGAGTCACTTGCGGGAGTGGCTTCACAACCTTGGTTCGCCTCCTGTGGAACCCGCCACAGGAGGGATGTGCACATTAAGGAAACTTGGGTTTATCGCTCAGTGGTTGATGAGCGGGGATTTGGTGGGTACAGCTACGGTCCCCCACTGGCGGTGTGGAGTACTTGTTGCGATGGGTACTCTGGCAGGACTACACACTTTAGTGTATAATCAGTTGTGTGGAGATTGATTATGGAGACTAATGTGTTGATTGAGTTGTTTGGCATTTGTTTCACTCTGGTTTATATCGTGTAATTAGTACTGGTCCCGTTTAATTGTTTTAAAAACTGTGGTGATCCATTCGGGGATAGTGAGCAGTTATTGAGCAGGTATGATATGACGCATATGGGATAGTTGGGATGAGTAATCACGTGGCTGTTAGAAGAGTCTTCCGCTGTGTCAGACGATGTCTTATAGTTGTGATAGTTCTGCTAGTGGACATTTTGAGTACTTTGTATTTTAGTTAACAGTTTTGGGTTTTGAACATGTAATCACTTAAAACGTATTTTATCTTTAAGTTATGTTTCTTCATTGTCTTATGATTATCATTGCCTCGGGTAACCGAGATGGTGACGTTTTTATACCTAAGTGGTCCTGGTAAGGCACTTGGAGTATGGGGGTGTCACAAAATGGTATCAGAGCGATGATCCTGAAACGTGTAACTAACGAACCTAATGAACATTGGGAGTCAAATTAAAATGAACCCGGGGTAAAAGTTGTAGGAGCTAATGCAAAGGCTTGGGAGACGTCCTAAAGTCGCGAACTCGCTCTACAATTTTGAACCGGTCACATGGGGTACGTGTCGGAATCGTTATGTGTTACCTTCTTGTTTATGTATATCTATATAATAACATGTGGTGTGAATCGGTGGATGCATGAACGTGGAGGATACGGGTGTGGAATAAAGAAAAAGGAATGATGAGTATGTGATTTGTATGTTGGATGAAAGAAGCATGTTGTTTGTTTTATAACGTGGCATGTTAGAAATACGGAAGTAGAGTTGTTTTGCTGAATATATAAAGAGTTGCATATATATATATATATATATATATATATATATATATATATATATATATATATATATATATATATATATATATATATATATATATATATATATTGTTGTTGTTGTTATGTTGGTAGTATAAAAGTTGTATATAATGTTGGGAAAGTAAGATGAAAATGCGGGTAGTGTTTACGAGTCTGCATGGCTCGATCGAGTGGGTCTGACTCGATCGAGTGGGTAGTTTACGTTTTCTGGGTAGAAGCGAGATTTTGGGTGCTCGATCGAGTAGGTAGGGTCAGCTCGATCGAGTGGGGTCAGCTCGATCGAGTATGTGTTAGAAAAGTTTCTGGTCAGATTCTGGAATCGAGGCACTCGATCGAGTAGGAGGGTAACTCGATCGAGTGGCCTCAACTCGATCGAGTGGGTTGAGGAGCTCGATCGAGTGGGTTCTATACAGGTCGTAAACATGTTTTGGGTTATGGTATGAGTGGTTATGTTAACCTTTCTCTTATATAGTTTCAAGATGCCGCCAAAAAGAACCGCCTTGTATGCTAGAGCTGAGAGTATGACCGTGGATGACATAGTAAAGATGTTAGAGCACCAAGATGCTCTTACGGAAGCTTTGAAAAGAGTGGGAAAGGATAAGGATGCTGATCACTCCAAAATCAGCATTCACATAGCTAGGTTCAACCCTAAGGAGTATAAGGGGACTAGGGCGCCAATTCTGCTGGATAATTGTCACAGGGAGATGGAGAACATCCTTGAGTTAATTCATTGCCCGGAGGAGTTGAAAGTGGAACAAGCTGCGTTCTACTTGAGGGAAGCGGCCGGTGAGTGGTGGGATAAGGTTAAAGTGGGTTCTAGGGAGATGTATATGAAGCAGGGGCTACCTGCAATACCTTGGGATGAGTTCAGGTATGAGGCGTGAGTTCGTGCCGGAACATGTGAGGAGTAAGCTGAGGGAAGAGTTTGATGATTTTAAGATGACATCCGATATGACGGTAGCTGAGTACTACCGCAAGTTTAATGAGAAGTCCAGATATGTTGAGGATATGACGTTGAGTGAAGAGAACTTAGCTTTAAGGTTTGAGAAGGGGTTGACCCCCAAGATTATGGAGAAGCTACCGGTGGGAGTTCTTACAGACGTGAAGGAGGTCTATGAGCGAGCTGGGAGGGCTGAGAGGTTGGTTGAGATGACCAAGGAGAGGGGTGCTGAGAAGAGCAAAGCCGAGAGCGAAGGGGGTGGCCAGTTCAGCTACAAGAAGAGTAACCATAATCAGGTGAGAGCATATTCATCGGGCTCAGGGTTTAGTGCTGGGACTTCATACGGGCGTGGCCGTGGTAGTAGTGGTGGTAGTTGGGGTATGACCTGTTATAACTGTGGCGGTGTGGGCCACAAGAGACATGAGTGCACCAGTGCGATGAGTGAGGGTTTCTAGGGACCGTCATAGGGGAGTTTCTCACAGGGTCCTGCACAGAGTTATGCTAGTAACAGGCCGGCTGGGTCATGGAACAACATGGGAGGTCAGAGCAACAACGGTGGGGCTAACAGCAATGGCGGTAATTCTTATCAGAAACCAGCTAAAAACACCAACAACAACCAGGGGTCGGGTGCTAAAACGACTACCTCAGCTAGTACTGTCCAGGGAGGTGGGCAGAAGACCAGTGGCAAGCTGTTTATGATGGAGAAGAAAGCATCTAAGGATGATGCTCATGTTATCACCGGTACATTTCTTGTTAATGGTGTTTTTACCTTTGTTTTGTTTGATTCGGGAGCGTCACAGTCATTTATATCATCGAGTCATGTTAAAAGGTTGGGTTTGAGTGGGTATGAGTTTGTAAGAGAGGAAGTTTTTATACCTTCGGGGGAGTCTGTATCTTGTGGGAGGTTGTATAGAGGTGTGTCCATAATAGCTGGGCAAGTTGATCTACCTATAGAGTTGTTAGAGTTTCCTTAGATGGCTTTGAGATGATCGTTGGGATGGATTGGTTGGGAAAGTACAAGGCTAAGATAGATTGCCATCAAAAGAAAGTTTCTTTGAGAGGTCCTAAGGGGATTAGTGTGTCTTATCGTGGGTTTGTGGTCAAACCCAAAGTTAAGTTGATTGCAGCAGTGACCTTGAAGTCCTATCTGAGGAAGGGATGTCCGTTGATCTTGTGCCATGTGAGGTATCATAGAGTAGAGAGTCCGACAGTTGAACAAATACCAGTGGTGGGAGAGTTTCCAGATGTCTTTCTAGAGGAGATTCCAGGGTTGCCACCGAAGAGGGAGATAGATTTCACCGTTGAGCTGAGACCGGGGACGGGGCCAATCTCTAAGGCACTTTACCGTATGGGTCCTAAGGAGTTGGAGGAGCTTGGGAAGCAGCTGGATGATCTGATTGAGAGGGGATACATTAGACCTAGTGTATCACCGTGGGGAGCACCAGTTCTGTTTGTGAAGAAGAAAGATGGGAGCTTGAGGTTGTGCATCGATTATAGGGAGCTGAACAGAGTGACAGTAAAGAACAAGTATCCTTTGCCAAGGATAGATGATTTGTTTGATCAGTTAAGTGGTGCAGCAGTGTTTTCTAAGATTGATTTGAGGCCGGGATACCATCAGGTGAAGATTAGGGAAGAGGATATACCAAAGACAACTTTCACGTCGAGGTATGGTCATTATGAGTATGTGGTGATGCCGTTTGGGTTATCTAATGCACCTGATGTGTTTATGGATTTGATGAACCGGGTCTTCAGTTAGTTCTTGGATAAGTTTGTGGTTGTTTTTATAGATGATATCTTAGTCTTTTCTAAGACTAAAGAGGAGCATGAGAAGCATTTGAGGATTGTGTTGCATACCTTGCGAAATCATCAGTTGTATGCCAAGTTATCCAAGTGTGAGTTCTGGTTAGAGGAGGTAGCTTTTCTGGGTCATGTGATTTCAAAGAAAGGGGTAGCTGTAGATCCTGCGAAGATTGAAGCAGTTACCAAGTGGGAAGCACCAAAGAATGTGGCAGAGATCAAAAGTTTCTTAGGTTTAGCAGGGTATTATCGACGGTGATGTGATCAATATTTGAGCATATTTAGTCTCCGAATTAGCCTCGTTCCTATGATTTTTAGTGCATATTTGGGTCATTTACTATCTTTAGTCCTTTGTTTTGCATATTCTTTGAGGTTTTGTTTCCTTGGTAGGAGAGGAGTGAAAACCTTGCATTTTCATGGCAAAATAGAGCTAAATTGATCGAATCTAATGACCAAGCATCAAAGAGAAGACAAGACTAGAAGGCCTTTGTACATAATGTAGTAGATGAGCAATGATGAAGAAGATCCTGGCATCCCCGACAAAATCTTGGAGGATTGTTGGAAGAAGAAAAGAAGAAAAGAAGTTGGACTAGGATCCGAGCGTCTCACCTATCGGGACGCCCGTCCAGAAGCTCCCTAGGCCCCTCGTCTAAGCTGCCAGGCCGCTCGTCCAGAAGCTACACAATCCGCTCGTCCCGACCTTTGGACGCTCGGATTGTCCTCCAGAGAAACAAGCCCCCTTCTTTCTTCATTCGGGATACGCATATTTTTGAAAGACTAGCTAAAAGGAGACCCACATCTTTTCTTGAGAGGAGCGATTCCTCAAGGACTTAATCGTCATTTAAGCCCTTAGTAACCCTAATTTGTGCACCTAATCCCCATTATAAATACCCCATTAGTCTAATTAGATTATCATGTTCTTCTTATCAATCTTTAGTGTAGTTTATATTATTCTAATCTCTCTTTAATCTTGTAATCAACTTCTAATCAAGTATTAATATAAATCTCATTTCCTTAATTTCTCTATTGTTCATCTTTTATTTTGGGCAATTGAAGATTAGTTGGGTTTATTGGGAGACTGACAACCTTCCATCAATCATCAAGTATTCTATTATTCTTTGCATTATTATTTTGGAATCATCATTAGGTATAATTCTCTTAATCCCTTTTTAATTATTGTTAATCATCTTCATTTATTCATCATGTTTTGCTTTTTTAATATGATTGACAACCTTGTTAACATGTTAAGCTTGATAATTAGTGAGTAGTTTCCTTAACTAGGGTTAATAGGGAATTAGGGAAAACCAACATGGGGGATGATTCATGCTTAATCTAATATGTTCACATAATTTATTTGCTTGCTTGTTGTGATCTCAACTTATGCACATGTTATGTTTGATGAAATGTGAGCCTATGAATCCTTGCATTTTTTACCCATCACTTACCTTTTCAATGAGACTTGTAAGATATAAACCAACTGGAGTCTCATTAGACTATGCATATATTTGAGTAGGGAGGATTAAGTCGACTTGTAGGTGTTGTACAATCTAATCGATTCGCCTCCGGGACCCAAACCTTCCTAGGATTGTAAGATATAAACCAACTCGATCCTATCACAACAATAATTGCTTGCTTATAATTTGAGAATATGTTTGTATGATCAATTCCCATGAATCCCCTATGAACCCATGACACCCTAGTGCTTTTAATCAATTGTTTACATCTCATTTTAGTCATCTTGCTTGTTTACTTTTATTCTTATTTAGTTTAGTGATCTTCTTATCTCAACCCAAATTGTGACACCCCTAGACACCACTACTTGCAATCGAAAATTCTACATCAATACCCGTCCCTTGGGATCCGACCTTTACTTGCCTCTTTAGTAGTAGTAGAGTTGTTTGCGAAGTTATAAATATTGTTTTGGTCTAGGTGCTCCTAACGACAAGTAACCGAAATATAAGCTCAAAGCGGACCGACAAAAAATGGCGCCCTTGCCGGGGACGGTGTTAACTTGATTTGATTTTCTTTGATTGTTATTAGTTGTGTCTTTCTTTGCCTTGGGGAAGTAAAACTCCTCAAGGTTTGTTCTAATTATTTTCAAGTTGTTCAATATTTTGCAAGATGGATATTATAGATTGTTTTGTTGAGGACCACTTGAGTATACCTTTCTTCAAAGACCCCATGCAAGCATTGGAAGTCTTGGAAGCAAGTGAGGCCAAAAATATGCAATGGGAGTTGGAGGTAGATCTTCTTGAGGCCGCTCTAGCTAACAAAGAACTTACTCATGAGCAATCCGAATTAGTACATAACATCCTTGTGGAAGCATATCAACCCATGGAACAAGAGCAAGCAATCATAGAAGACATCATACAAACCGAAGAGCAAGAAGAATTTGTCATGGAATTTGAGTATGATGAGGTTAGTGAGCTTGAAGAACAAGTTGAGTATGCCATGAGAATGGAGTGTCTAATGGAAATGGAGCAAGTTCTCAATGAACATTTAATGGAGAAAAGTGAGGTACAAGTTCCAACTTTAAAACCCCTTCCCCTAAATTTGAAATATGCTTATCTTTATGAATCTAAGACCAAACCCGTGATTGTTAATGACAAACTTGATGGAAACCAATTGGGAAAAGTGCTTGATGTGCTGAAACAACATGAAAAGGCTATAGGTTATAGTCTAGATGACCTTAAGGGAATAAGTCCCAACTTTTGTATGCATAGAATTCATCTAGAGGAGGACCATAGACCTACCATCCAATCTCAAAGGATATTAAACCCCCACATGGCAGAAGTTGTTAAAGGAGAGGTTATGAAATTACTTGATGTGGGAATCATATATCCCATATCGTACTCTTTGTGGGTTAGCCCCGTTCAAGTGGTACCTAAGAAAGGAGGTACCATGGTAGTGACAAATGAAAAGAACGAGCTAATACCCACAAGGAAGATCACCGGTTGGCGTATGTGTATTGACTATCGAAAATTGAATTCCGCAACAAGAAAAGATCATTTCCTCCTACCATTCATTGACCAAATGCTTGAGAGGCTAGCTTCCAACAAGTTCTTTTGATACCTTGATGGGTATTCGGGATTTTTTCAAATCCCTATACACCCGAATGACCAACACAAGACCACCTTCACATGCCCTTATGGTACTTTTGCATATAGGAGGATGCCTTTTGGCTTATGTAATGCCCCCGCCACTTTCCAAAGATGCATGATGAGTGTCTTCTCCGACTACCTAGAGACCATAATGGAAGTTTTTATGGATGATTTTAGCGTTTATGGAAAAGACTTTGACTCATGTTTGCATAATCTTTCTCTTGTATTGCAAAAATGTGAAGATGTTAGTCTCGTTTTAAATTGGGAAAAGTGTCACTTCATGGTCAATGAAGGAATTGTTTTGGGTAATTTAATCTCGGAAAAGGGCATCGAGGTCGATAAAGCTAAGGTTGAGGTGATAGAGAAACTCCCACGTACCGTGAATGTTAGAGGGGTGAGAAGTTTTCTCGGTCACGCGGGTTTCTATCGCCGTTTCATAAAAGATTTCTCAAAAATCGCAAAACCCCTCACTCAACTCTTACTTTAAAGATGCCCAATTCCATTTCACTAATGAGTGTGTTGAAGCCTTTAATAGAATCAAGGAAGCACTAATCTCGGCACCGATCATTCAACCACCAAATTGGGAATTACCGTTCGAGATTATGTGTGATGCTAGTAACTACGCCGTTGGAGCGGTTCTTGGCCAACGGGTAGGAAGAGCTCTACATGCTATCTACTATATAAGTAAGACTCTTGATTCTTCCCAAGTGAACTATGATACCACCGAGAAAGAGCTTCTTGCCATTGTCTATGCTTTGGACAAATTCCATTCCTACTTACTTGGATCCAAAGTAATTGTCTTTTCGGATCACCGTGCCCTTCGACATATCTTGATAAAGAAAGAGGCAAAACCAAGGTTGTTGAGATGGATTTTGCTTCTTCAAGAATTCGACTTGGAAATAAGGGATAAGAAAGGAGCCGAGAATGTAGTGGCGGATCACTTGTCAAGGATCCAGTTTCATGATGAAGAAGGAGAAACACCGATCAATGACTCTTTCCCCGATGATATCTTGATGGCTATTCAAACACAACTTGAGAGACATATCACCCCATGGTTTGCCGATTATGCCAACTATATTGTTGGAAGAGTACTCCCTCCAAACTTAAACTACAACCAAAGGAAGAGGTTCTTATTCGAAGTAAATAGGTACTTTTGGGATGACCCAAATCTCTACAAGGAGTGTAGTGATGGGCTCTACCGAAGGTGCATCCCTCAATGGGAAATTCAAGGAGTTTTGGAAGGATGCCACTCATCACCTTATGGTGGACACCATGGAGCAAGGAGAACCATTGTAAAAATTCTTCAATCGGGCTTCTATTGGCCTACGATGTTCCAAGATGCGAAGGAATTCATCCTTCATTGTGATGCTTGTCAAAGGACGGGGAATATCTTTTGAAGGAATGAAATGCCACAAAGGGGCATACTAGAGGTGGAGATCTTCGACGTTTGGGGGATCGACTACCAAGGGCCGTTCGTGACATCCAAAGGAAACAAATATATCCTTGTGGCCGTAGACTACGTCTCAAAATGGGTGGAGGCAATTGCCACCCCAACCGATGATGCAAAAACGGTCACTAAGCTCTTTAAGAAAATAATCTTCCCAAGATTCGGAGTCCCTAGAGCAATCATAAGTGATGGAGGAACGCATTTTCACGAAAATAAGCTCACATCCCTTTTGACCAAATATGGTGTTCAACATAGAACCAACTTAGGATACCATCCTCAAACAAGCGGTCAAGTTGAAGTTTCAAATAGAGAGATCAAGCAAATTCTTGAGAAAGTTGTCAATAAGACTCGTAAAGATTGGAGCATGAAGCTTGATGATGCTCTTTGGGCTTATAGGACAACCTATAAGACTCCCATAGGAGCTTCCCCTTACAAACTTGTCTATGGGAAGGCATGCCACTTGCCAATTGAGTTAGAATACAAAGCTTTTTGGGCAATCAAAGCTCTCAACCTTGATCTCAAATTAAGTGATCAAAGGAGGATGATACAAATCCAAGAGTTGGAAGAATTCCGACTACAATCTTATGAGAATGCCAAGATCTACAAGGAAAGGACAAAGTTGCTTCATGACAAGAGAATCAAGCAAAAAATCTTGCACAAAGGAGATAAAGTCGTTCTATTCAATTCCCAATATCGACTCTTTCCCGGGAAGTTGAACTCTAGGTGGATGGGTCCTTATGTGATCACCGAGGTAGGGAAGTATGGAGACTTTGAGATCAAATCGGAAGATGGAAGCAAATTCAAGGTCAATGGCCAATGATTGAAGCCATATTATGAGGGAGCATTCATTGGAGAGGTTGAGGTCACCTACCTCGGGCCTCCTCATCCTTGAAGAGATCATCAAAAGGAGAGTTTGGTGGAGTCCTCCCTAAACCACCACTTGTAAATATACTAACCCTTCTTACTTGTACTTTTAATTTTATTGCATTTCTATCATAAACATGATTCTTTCCATGAGAGTAAGTGAGGGAGGGTCACTAATCATTTTGATGAATGAAGGAACTAATTTTCAAGTGTGGGGAAACATTTATATCTGAGTGAAAGAAAGGCAGGAGGAATTCGAGCGTCCCGAGAGAAAGACGCTCGTCCGAGCAGGAAATCCGAGCGTCGCACAAGGAATCCGCTCGTCCTACGAGAGCTGACAAGCAGCTGTTTTATTCTGACCCGAAATCCGAGCGTCTCAAGTGCTAATCTGCTCGTCTTGTTCAGGACGCCTGTCACATTGGGAATCTGCTCGTCTTGTTAGCAATAATTTCTGGGATTTCTCGATGTAAGAAAATCCGAGCGTCGCACAGAGAAGCCGCTCGTCCTACTATCGCAAGACGCTCATCCCGACCTGTATACGCTCATCCTGGCTACTTCAAAATCCGGAATTTCTCTCTGTAAGAGAATCCGAGCGTCTCCCAAAGAATCCGCTCGTCCCAGTACCCAGAAATCCGAGCGTCTCGATGACGAATCCGCTCGTCCCCCTGCGTCTTTTATTCCCAGTTTTCGCAATCTAATTTCTCCCCCACCACACAATTTGTGACACCTCATCCTTCCTTCCACCTACAATATAAAAACCCCCTCTATTATGACTTCAAAAGATATCTCAAGCACTCATTCACTACACAAAAACAAAAACCCCCAAATTCTAGGGTTTCAAAAAGATTCAAAAGTAAGATCTAATTCACAAAGAGCATCTCCATATTTCAACAAATCAAATTCCAAATCTACAATCAAAGAATGGGACCAATAGGATCTTCATTTAGGGAAAGAAGAAGACCAAGAGTGAGAGGAAGCTCATCTACTTCTCACATCAACACTCTAAGGAGGGAACATGAAGAGATTGTGGATCTCACTAAGCTTGACGATTTTCCAACATTGAGTTTGTAAACGATGTTCAAAGGCTTGTCTTTCACCGACTACTTGGTAAGAATATTCTTCCTACCAAATTTCTATGCCATAAAACATTAAGAAAGCTTGGAATATACCATCAAACAGAAGCCCTTTTTGAGTTGTTCGGTCTTTCTACCTTGTTTCACTTACATGAGCAAACCTACCGACCTCTTGTTCTTGAGTTCTTAAGTTTCTTAAAGATCACAACTTTGAACAAAACGATTTGCATAGAGTTTAGATTGGAGAATGTAACAAGGATGATGACTATTGTTGAGTTTGCAAATGTGCTCGATTTGGATGTTTCGCCTACCCGAACATCAAGACCAAAGAAGTATAGTGTGGCACCATTGTGGAGAGCCATGACCGGTCGAGACTTTTTGTATATCAAGAAATGTTTGGCATTT
Organism: Silene latifolia; assembly: GCF_048544455.1. NCBI lineage: Eukaryota > Viridiplantae > Streptophyta > Magnoliopsida > Caryophyllales > Caryophyllaceae > Silene > Silene latifolia. Next base: position 60,128,265 of record NC_133529.1, on the reverse strand, counting down.
CACATCCAAAACCCTATTCTAAGGCTCACTTACCGGTTCTTATCCGGAACTATTCTTGCACGCCGAGACCCGACAATTGTGAATGAGCTTGATCTCGTATTCATGGAATCATATCTTGAGATCCAAGGAAGAAGTGGATATCATTTTAATGCACCACTTGTACTCCTTGAGAAATGGGCTAAGTTTCAAAATGGGGACGATGATGGGATGAAGCATATCGTCAATGGAGGACTCATTACAAGACTCGTGAAACACTTCAATCCGAGGTTCAATGAGAACAATGAGTACACTCCCCTTCCGGGAAATACAAGGATAAATTAGGAGCTAATTCTTATGCAACATCATCGGATAACCCACGAGGGTTTTGAAAATAGAATCAAATGGATAACAAAAGGGAGCAATCCCATCTACTTGCCAATGAACGATTTACCGAGAATTTCACCAAGGAGGGGCCCTCTATCCCCAATCCCGTCATACCTCATCCCCACAAATCCGAACCAAGCAAATCAAGCACCACCACAAACCCAACAACAATAAAACGAGCCACAACAACAAAATGAAAAGATCAAGATACCTCCCTACCCTTTTCAATACCAACCATACAATCACCTTAACCCCTTCATCCTTCCTCGAGACGATTTTATGACGGGGATTCTCCAAGACATGCATCTCCGTCAATATGAAGCCGCCGTGGATAGCTACTATGCTCTATACCCACAATTCCACCATTTGGTTCAACAAGGGAAGGTTAGCGAGGAGGGAACGTTTCCCTCTTGGGCCCAAATGGACATTCTCTTCCCAAACTCGGCAAGGGCCAATGAAGGAGCAAATGGGCAAGAAGGCGAAGGGAGTGATAAATCTTGTGGTGGAGATACGGTGGAGCTCAATAGTGAGGGAGATGAGTTTATGGATTTCAATACGAGTGATGCATCCAAAGAAGCTTGGGATAGTGACTTAGAGGGGGATGATGGCGATCTCTAGAGATCTCCTCATAGCTTGATGGAGCAGGCAAGAGGCACCCATCAAGGCTTAAGTGAAGTTTCCTTTATCCCTTCTCTCTTTAATTTTCATGAAAAGAATTTGATGTTTTGATAATTTGTTGTACCATATTTGTTTTGATTTTGTGGAGTCCTAGCAACATTGAAGGACTAACACCTTGGCTTCATTAAGGTGTTCATTATTATTGTTCCCGACTTGTAAAATCCAAAATGACAATCTTTAGTTTCATGCATTGCATTCCATGTGCATAAACTCCCCCGAAATTCATGTTAGAAATAATGTCTATTTTTGTTTGGGGAAGTCCATGCATATGCATTGGGAGCTAATTTAAATTATGCTTTCCGCCATAACAAAAACACATGCATCATGTAGTATAGCTTAGTATAGTTTGCATTTAGTTTAGAAATCATGCATTTTCATTGCATAATTTCCTATCGTATTGGCCATTGAGGACAATGCCCATACTAGTGTGCGGATGGGAAATTATAACTTGACTTTTGTTCAAAATCCAAAAAAAATCAAAAATTTCGAAAAATCCAAAACAAATTGAAAAATTGAAAATCCAAAAACAAGTTCATTTCCTTTGTAGTATAGTCTTGTATATATTGTTTTGTATATATTGTGTTTGTTCATCCTTGTTCACATTGATTGACTACGCCACATCCGAGACATGGGGATATTGAAGACTGCATGGTATGATCTTTCCAATCTCCTTTTTCCTCTTTATGTTAATGACTATGTGGCTTTATTTTGATTGATGCGGTATAAACAATGTGAATTTAGGACTTGCATTTAGATTATTTGGCATATTAGTTGGTAGAAGCATATGTATTAGGTTGTATAAATGTTAGTTGCATCATGGCATGTAGTTTGCATGTTATAAAATTTTTGTGAAACCGTCTATTTGGGAAGCTTGACACGTGTATAGAGGCCCTAGTAGATGTTTTTTCTTCATAAGACTTTGCTTGTTAGAATACTTGTAAAACACTCTAGGATGTGTCATGCTAGTATCCTTTGACCCATGGATTAAGGCCTAGTCAAGAGTACCTTGTGGCGTGATAACTCCTTGGCTACCGTTTATTCCAAGGTGACCTTGAAACCATGAAACCATCATTCATCCATGTTCTACCATATATTTTGTCATCAAAGGGAATGGGCACAAAATTTTTTCAAATTTGAGTTCAAGAAGTGAAATGAAAAGCCAAAAAGTTTGCAAATGCATCAAAAGAAAAGAGGAGTAACAAAATTGAAAACTCCTATGCATCAAAAATAAGGCATCCTCGTTATAATTGGGGTGACTTTGAAAATGTTCAAAAGAAAATACAAAAAGTTGAAAGTTGTCAAGTATTGAAATGCCAAACATCAAAAAGAAATGGCAAAAAGAAAAATGTTCTCAAATGTTATATGCCACAAGAAATTGGGGGAAAAACAACAACAAAAACAAACTCCCAAATGAAACTCAATTACTACTGATCCCTTTATCCATCATATCCACTTGTGTGCATGGTACAAAGGGGACGACCCTTCTTCTTGTCCTGGCAAGAAGGGGAATTCCGCGATCCTCCAGTGTTTCTAACACCATAGGGAGTCTATTCTTGACAAAAGCATTTAACGATTGAGGACAAAGGTACCCTAGCTTGACACAATTTGGAGGTGATTTATTGGTATCCTTCTAGGCTTAGTAGTTTGAAGAAACCATATCTATGAAGGAGTGTGAACCCTTGAATTGCTTCCCCTTTAGATAATTTCCGCCACTTAGATGAGGAAAGTGGCTATTCCTTTTGTAGATGCATCCATTACTTGTTTTGTGTACTTTAATGCTTGGATGTATCGCCATTTTGGCAAGACCCACCTTGCCTTGCAAGAAGGCATCCTACCTCATGGTTGTCTTGTTGTGAGTTGAAGGAGCGGAGTGAGACCCGCTAATTGTCTCATATCGGCTATATTAGTAGGATAGTTTTAATAAGAGTCCTAGTTTTGTCACCTCTTTACTCGGGACGAGCAAAGGTTCGGTTTGGGGATATTTGTTGTGATCAATATTTGAGCATATTTAGTCCCCAAATTAGCCTCGTTCCAATGCTTTTTAGTGCATATTTGGGTCATTTACTATCTTTAGTCCTTTGTTTTGCATATTCTTTGAGGTTTTGTTTCCTTGGTAGGAGAGGAGTGCAAACCTTGCATTTTCATGGCAAAACAGAGCTAAATTGATCGTATCTAATAACCAAGCATCAAAGAGAAGACAAGACTAGAAGACCTTTGTACATGATGAAGAAGATCCTTGCATCCCCGACAAAATCCCGGAGGATTGTTGGAAGAAGAAAAGAAGAAAAGAAGCTGGACTGGGATCCGAGCGTCTCACCTATTGGGACGCCCGTCCAGAAGTTCCCCAGGCCGCTCGTCCAAGCTGCCAGGCCGCTCGTCCAGAAGCTACACAATCCGCTCGTCCCGACCTTTGGACGCTCGGATTGTCCTCCAGAGAAACACGCCCCCTTCTTTCTTCATTCGGGATGCGCATATTTTTGAAAGACTAGCTAAAAGGAGACCCGTATCTTTTCTTGAGAGGAGCGATTCCTCAAGGACTTAATCGTCATTTAAGCCCTTAGTAACCCTAATTTGTGCACCTAATCCCCACTATAAATACCCCATTAGTCTAATTAGATTATCATGTTCTTCTTATCAATCTTTAGTGTAGTTTATATTATTCTAATCTCTCTTTAATCTTGTAATCAACTTCTAATCAAGTATAATACAAATCTCATTTCCTTAATTTCTCTATTGTTCATCTTTTATTTTGTGTAATTGAAGATTATTTGGGTTTATTGGGAGATTGACAACCTTCCATCAATCATCAAGTACTTCTATTATTCTTTGCATTATTATTTTGGAATCATCATTAGGTATAATTCTCTTAATCCCTTTTTAATTATTGTTATTCATCTTCATTTATTCATCTTGTTTTGCTTTGCTAATATGATTGACAACCTTGTTAACATGTTAAACTTGATAATGAGTGAGTAGTTTCCTTAACTAGGGTTAATGGGGAATTAGGGGAAACCAACATGGGGGATGATTCATGCTTAATCTAATATGTTCACATAATTTATTTGCTTGCTTGTTGTGATCTCAACTTATGCACATGTTATGTTTGATGAAATGCGAGCCTATGAATCCTTACATTTTTTACCCATCACTTACCTTTTTAATGAGACTTGTAAGACATAAACCAACTTGAGTCTCATTAGACCATGCATATAGACGAGTATGGAGGATTAAGTCGACTTGTAGGTGTTGTACAATCTAATCGATTCGGCTCCGGGAGCCAAACCTTCCTAGGATTGTAAGATATAAACCAACCCGATCCTATCACAACAATAATTGCTTGCTTAAAATTTGAGAATATGTTTGTATGATCAATTCCCATGAATCCCCTATGAACCCATAACACCCTAGTGCTTTTAATCAATTGTTTACATCTCATTTTAGTCATCTTGCTTGTTTACTTTTATTCTTATTTAGTTTAGTGATCTTCTTATCTCAACCCAAATTGTGACACCCCTAGACACTACTACTTGCAATCGAAAATCCTACAGCAATACCCGTCCCTTGGGATCTGACCTTTACTTGCCTCTTTACTAGTAGTAGAGTTGTTTGTGAAGTTATAAATATTGTTTTGGTCTAGGTGCTCCTAACGACAAGTAACCGAAATCTAAGATCAAAGCGGACCGACCAGACGGTTCGTGAAAGATTTCTCCAAGATTGCTAGACCTATGACAGCTTTGATGAGGAAAGAGAACAGGTTTCGTTGGGATGACAAATGTGAGACGGCGTTCCAAACATTAAAGGAGCATTTGACCACAGCTCCAATCTTAGCATTGCCTGAAGGGAGTGAGAACTTTAAGGTGTATAAAGATGCTTCTAGGCAATTGAAGCCTTATGAGGAGAACTACCCTACACATGATCTAGAGTTGGGTGCAGTTGTGTTTGCTCTTAAGATTTGGAGACATTATCTATATGGGGCGAACTTTAAGGTGTTTTCAGATCACAAGAGTCTCAAGTACATCTTCACTCAAAAGGATTTGAACATGAGACAGAGGAGGTAGATGGAGTTGATTGGTGATTATGACATGGATATTATATACCATAAAGGGAAAGCTAATGTGGTTGCAGACGCTTTGAGCAGGAAGAGTGTGCATTCTTTATGCACAGCTGTATCTTTAATGTGATTGAGAGATGAGGTCAGGAAGTTCGGGATACATATGATCCAGAAAGGGGATGCTATGGGGGATTTGACAGTTGAGCCAGACCTTTATGATGATATTCGCAGTAAATAGGCTTTGGATCCCAAGATTGAGGAGTAGAGAGCGGGAGTAGAGAAAGGGATAGTGTCTAGATTCTCTATTCATACTGATGGTAGTGTGAGATTCGATGGGAGGTGGTGTGTTCCTAACGATGAGGAGTTGAAAAAGATGATCATGACAGAGGCTCATTGCACACCATACTCGGTACATCCAGGCGGTGACAAACTATACAAAGATTTGAAGAAGACTTTCTGGTGGCCTGGGATGAAGAAAGAAATAGCTGAGTTCGTGGCTCGTTGTTTGACATGTCAGAGAGTGAAAGGGGAACAGCGATGACCACAAGGTAAGATTCAGTCTCTTGAGGCACCTGAGTGGAAGTGGGAGTCCATTTCTATGGATTTTATAGTGGGTTTACCGAGGAGTCAACAGGGTAATAACAGGGTAATAACAACAGTTATCACACCAGTATTGGCATGACACCATTTGAGGCTTTATATGGGAGGAGGTGTAGGAGTTCGATTTGTTGGGACGATAGTGCTGAGGCAGTGGTTTTAGGACCAGAGAGGGTACATGAGATGGTGGAGCAGATTAAGCTGATCAGACAGAGGATGAGAGCGGCCCAGGATCGACAAAAGAGTTATGCTGATCTACATCGACGGGATATAGAGTTTCAGGTTGGGGACAAGGTTCTTTTGAAAGTGTCTTCTATGCGTGGAGTCATGAGATTTGGTAAGAAAGGAAGCTGAGCCAGAAGTTCATAGGACCGTATGAGATCTTAAATCGTGTGGGTGAGGTTGCTTATCGGTTGGCTTTACCATCTGTTGTGGATAGAGTACCTAATGTGTTTCATGTATCTCAGTTGCGGAAGTATGTTAGTGATCCGTCACATGTGTTAGAGGTAGAGAACATAGAGCTGGATGAGTCCTTGTCTTATCTTGAGGTACCTAAGCAGATTCTTGGTCGAAAGGTTAGGAAAGCTAGACATGGTGAGACGTGTTGCTTAAGGTTCTTTGGTCTAACCATGAGGTTAAGGAGGCTACATGGGAGGTGGAGGAGGTTATGAGGGACCGGTATCCGTCTCTTTTTAATCAGGTATGCATGGTTACATGGACGTAACCTTGTTTCTTTTAGGGGGTAGGAGATGGTCGCATAGAGTTTTTGCATGTTTTATGTTGGTTTTGATATAGTTAGTAGTTGTTTTGAGTCGGGTTGAGTTGGTTTGGGAAGTATGTTTTGGAGTTTTATGTTGAGTTTTGTTTATGTTGTTGTGCCGGGAGAATGTTAGTGTGCTTGTGTTTTGTTTGTGGTTTGAACTTCGGGGACGAAGTTCTTTTTAACGAGGGGAGACTGTAATACTACGGTTTTATGTGTCTGAGGGTACTCTATCGAGTAGGGTTTACTCTGTCGAGTAAGTTGGATTTTATGCAAAACAAAGTCCACTTTTTGTAGGGTACTCGATCGAGTAAGCTTGGCACTCGATCGAGTAAGGGTCACTCGATCGAGTAAGTGACTTACTCGATCGAGTAAGTCGGTTTACGGGTGATTTGCGACGGGTTTGTTAATAATGCGGATTAATATATATTAAGTTATGTCATCTTCTTTAAACACTTTTGCAAAACCTAAATCACAGTCAAGAGAGATTTTAAGTTACGTTGTCTTATTCCTTCGCATTATTAGAGAATCCCGGAGCTAGAGGTGTCGGTTTCCGTTGTTCTTTATACTGTTGTGATCCTTGCGTCGTGGGTAAGTTCTACATATCATTTTTATATCATTTGGTTAATGTTGATTAAACCCTAATTTGGGGATTAGGGGGTTTTTATGATTATGTGGTCACGGTAGTGATAATATGTGTGTATGTTTAGGAGGAGGCTTTGTTGAGGAGAGATTCTGAGTCAGCTGTGTGATCGTCTGATTTCGTGTTGCTTTCCAGGTAGGGTTTCCCTACTCGGTATTAATTACATAATGTGTGTGGTGGTTGTATTGTGGTTATTGATTAGTTATATTGCTGGTGATTGTGATGGTTGTTGGTTTATATCGTTGATTGTTGTTGTTGTTGTATAACTGTCTGTGATATTCGGGGCGCGTCCCTGGCTGAGTGGAGTCACTTGCGGGAGTGGCTTCACGCCCTTGGTTCACCTCCTGTGGAACCCACCACAGGAGGGATGTGCACATTAAGGAAACTTGGGTTTATCGCTCACTGGTTGATGAGCGGGGATTTGGTGGGTACGGCTGCGGTCCCCCACTGGCGGTGTGGAGTACTTGTTGCGATGGGTACTCTGGCAGGACTACACACTTTAGTGTGTAGTCAGTTGTGTGGAGATTTATTATAGAGACCGGAGACTAATGTGTTGATTGAGCTGTTTGGCATTTGTTTCACTGTGGTTTGTATCGTGTAATTAGTACTGACCCCGTTTAATTGTTTTAAAAACTGTGGTGATCCATTCGGGGATGGTGAGCAGTTATTAAGCAGGTATGATATGACGCATATGGGATAGCAGGGATGAGTCATCACGTGGCTGTTAGAAGAGTCTTCCGCTGTGTCAGACGATGTCTTATAGTTGTGATAGTTTTGCTAGTAGACATTTTGAGTACTTTGTATTTCAGTTAACAGTTTTGGGTTTTGAACATGTAATCACTTAAACCGTATTTTATCTTTAAGTTATGTTTCTTCATTGTCTTATGATTATCATTGTCACGGGTAACCGAGATGGTGACGTTCTTATACCTAAGTGGTCCTGGTAAGGCACTTGGAGTATGAGGGTATCACAAGAGATCTGGGTCTCAAGGTCGAGGGATTAATAACGCCGAGGGGGATGGCTAGATATGGTGGTCAGGTGGAAGACAGGTGACCGGCGAACTCCCTGGAGTGAGTATACGTCGACGACATAAGGGAAGAGAGTGAGCCCGACATTTGATGTTGTGAAGGAAAAATTCAGGTAGGGCGAGCACCGATTGTATAGTCGCCGGAGTTTGGGACTGTTGTCGGTGATTCGCCGGCGACGACAACTGCTGTGAAGTGCGGATGAGAGAAGTAAGAACATGGGTTGGGTTACTATTTGTTTTAGACTTTGGAAATAAATGGGCCTTCTTTTAGTCAGGGAAATTATTTGGGCTTTGATACAAAGAAGTGTTTTTAAGTTAGTTCGTAAGTTCGTACCGAACTTTCAGTTCGCACGAGATCCTAATTCTTATATATATATATATATATATATATATATATATATATATATATATATATATATATATATATATATATATATATATATATATAGAAATTGCATCCGGTGAGTCTAGGTATCTTAGGTGAGTCCGTCCCGCGATTCTCCACCATTAGATTTTTGATTGAATGAGCGGCTGAGATTAAATCTAGAGCCAAGTATATAACCTGCGTTATTAAGGAATTATACGCATAATCGCGTCTTCACTTTCTCTCTCTTCGTTCACTCTGTTCCTCTCTCTACGAAATTCTCTGTTTCCTTTCCTCGCTCTCACGTAAACAAAAATCCAGCAAATTCACGAATCAGTTCCTATTCAACAATTCTTATTCAATAGGTCACTCAACTTTCTGTCATATCGTTCAACTCAATCAACCTAATTTTGATTGACCGCGGTTTTCGAATTCAATCCGTTCATCCAATTGCTTTTTCCTTGTTTTTTGGCTTTTTGTTGCTAGTATGGATTCCGATTCTACAGAGAACACCATGCGCGCAGGTTATTTCATGAATCCTTTGCTTTTTAAGGTTTTTCGTTCTTCAATTTCATGTTTTCATTGTTGTTAAATTGATGGCGCTTTGCAATTTCTTACGATGCTTTAAATTTCCTGCTATTAAGTTCCAGTTATCATTAAGAATCCATCGACATAGTGTGCAATTCTGTTATTTTATGTCGCGCTTACGATTTTACGCTCGTTCGCACCAGATTTAGGTTTTGTTTTGTTCATATGCAATGTTTTGATTGAATTGATGTAGGTATACAAATTAATTGCATTTACTATTTCAATTTCTCATGCGAGCTTCTGTATTATAACACATTAATTTGTCGACATCAATTTAATCTTAGGTGAATCAATTTAGAAGGATTTAGATTATATGTGTTCACAGTGTGTGTAAAAAACATTGAGTTCTGACATAGTCATATTTAAACCTGGATTAGCTTTATTGAAAATTGGAGTAACTCTGCGGATTAAATCATCGTTCTTAAAAAATGTGACACCTGTTACTTTAATATCATTACTATAACATTACAACTTGTAGTCAACACTGAACTTGATATAATTGTAAAAACGTGTTACTATATAATTGTGTAAGTAACAGTAATAGTGTTACTGTAACATGACACTCTTTTGCAGTCCCGCTCGTCTATTCATATACATAATACTTCTCTTTTCCCTTTCATATTACAGAGTCCAGTATTGTCAATCCAGTCCTTTCTACGTTAATAGCACAACAACAACCCAATGTTCAACCAAACAATCAGCTTGTTTTGTCTCATACACCTAATAGAAGCGAGATGTGGATTCGTGTAGTTGAGAACAAGTTCATGTTGGAATATGTGTCCTCCGACAATAATGCGATCACAACTGTCGATCATGATGATCACATGTTTAAATCTCATTTTAAAGAATACATATGGGAAGTAATATTTTACTGTCAACTGGTCCACACATATCGGTAATGATTGACTGACTAGAGTTTGACA